>NW_028138645.1:0-63070 GCF_964270905.1 Leucopleurus acutus | reverse complement strand
TACTCTCACACTAACCCGCGCCCTCACACGTACGCTCCCCCTAAACCGTTGTCGTACCCTCACCTGGACCCTAAACCGTCCCCTTCCCCTAACCCTAACCCGAGCCCGAACCCTAACCTAAACTCTTCCCAGAAGCCTTCCCCTCGCCCGTCCCCTAATCCTAACCCGTACGCTCACACTAACCCGCGCCCTCACACGTACGCTCCCCCTAAACCGTTGTCGTACCCTCACCTGGACCCTAAACCGTCCCCATCCCCTAACTCTAACCCTAGCCCGAACCCTAACCATAACCCTTCCCCGCAGCCTTCCCCTCACCCGTCCCCTAATCCTAACCCGTACGCTCACACTAACCCGCGCCCTCACACGCACGCTCCCCCTAAACCGTTGTCGTACCCTCACCTGGACCCTAAACCGTCCCCTTCCCCTAACCCTAACCCTACCCCGAACCCTAACCCTAACCCTTCCCCGAAGCCTTCCCCTCACCCGTCCCCTAATCCTAACCCGTACGCTCACACTAACCCGCGCCCTCACACGTACGCTCCCTCTAAACCGTTGTCGTACCCTCACCTGGACCTTAAACCGTCCCTGTCCCCTAACCCTAACCCTAGCCCGAACCCTAACCCTAACCCTTCCCCGAAGCCTTCCCCTCACCCGTCCCCTAATTCTAACCCGTACGCTCACACTAACCTGCGCCCTCACACGTACGCTCCCCCTAAACCGTTGTCGTACCCTCACCTGGACCCTAAACCGTCCCCGTCCCCTAACCCTAACCCTAGCCCGAACCCTAACCCTAACCGTTCCCCGAAGCCTTCCCCTCATCCGTCCCCTAACACTAACCCGTACGCTCACACTAACCTGCGCCCTCACACGTATGCTCCCCCTAAACCGTTGTCGTACCCTCACCTAGACCCTAAACTGTCCCCGTCCCCTAACTCTAACCCTAGCCCGAACCCTAACCCTTCCCCGCAGCCTTCCCCTCACCCGTCCCCTAATCCTAACCCGTACTCTCACACTAACCCGCGCCCTCACACGTACGCTCCCCCTAAACCGTTGTCGTACCCTCACCTGGACCCTAAACCGTCCCCTTCCCCTAACCCTAACCGTAGCCCGAACCCTAACCCTAACTCTTCCCCGAAGCCTTCCCCTCACCCGTCCCCTAATCCTAACCCGTATGCTCACACTAACCTGCGCCCTCACACGTATGCTCCCCCTAAACCGTTGTCGTACCCTCACCTGGACCCTAAACCGTCCCCGTCCCCTAACCCTAACCCTAGCCCGAACGCTAACCCTAACACTTCCCCGAAGCCTTCCCCTCACCCGTCCCCTAATCCTAACCCGTACGCTCACACTAACGCGCGCCCTCACACGTACGCTCCCTCTAAACCGTTGTCGTACCCTCACCTGGACCCTAAACCGTCCCCGTCCCCTAACTCTTACCCTAGCCCGAACCCTAACCCTCACTCTTCCCCGAAGCCTTCCCCTCACCCGTCCCCTAATCCTAACCCGTACGCTCACACTAACCCGCGCCCTCAGACGTATGCTCCCCCAAAACCGTTGTCATACCCTCACCTGGATCCTAAACCGTCCCCGTCCCCTAACCCTAACCCGAGCCCGAACCCTAACCCTAACCCTTCCCCGAAGCCTTCCCCTCACACATCCCTTAATACTAACCGTACGATCACACTAACCCGCGCCCTCACACGTACGCTCACCCTAAACCGTTGTTGTACCCTCACCTGGACCCTAAACCGTCCCCGTCCCCTAACCCTAACCCTAGCCCGAACCCTAACCCTAACCCTTCCCCGAAGCCTTCCCCTCACCCGTCCCCTAATCCTAACCCGAACACTCACACTAACCCACGCCCTCACACGTACGCTCCCCCTGAACCGTTGTCGTACCCTCACCTGGACCCTAAACCGTCCCAGTCCCCTAACCCTAACCCTAGCCCGAACCCTAGCCCTAACCCTTCCCGGAAGCCTTCCCCTCACCCGTCCCCTAATACTAACCCGTACGCTCACACTAACCTGCGCCCTCACACGTACGCTCCCCCTAAACCGTTGTCGTACCCTCACCTGGACCCTAAACCGTCCCCATCCCCTAACTCTAACCCTAGCCCGAACCCTATCCCTAACCCTTCCCCGCAGCCTACCCCTCACCCGTCCCCTAATCCTAACCCGTACGCTCACACTAACCCGCGTCCTCACACGTACGCTCCCCCTAAACCGTTGTCGTACCCTCAACTGGACCCTAAACCGTCCCCTTCCCCTAACCCTAACCCTACCCCGAACCCTAACCCTAACCCTTCCCCGAAGCCTTCCCCTCACCCGTCCCCTAATCCTAACACGTACGCTCACACTAACCTGCGCCCTCACACGTACGCTCCCTCTAAACCGTTGTCGTACCCTCACCTGGACCTTAAACCATCCCCGTCCCCTAACCCTAACCCGAGCCCGAACCCTAACACTAACCCTTCCCCGAAGCCTTCCCCTCACCCGTCCCTTAATACTAACCCGTACGCTCACACTAACCCGCGCCCTCACACGTACGCTCCCCCTAAACCGTTGTCGTACCCTCAACTGGACCCTAAACCGTCCCCGTCCCCTAACTCTTACCCTAGCCCGAACCCTAACGCTCACTCTTCCCCGAAGCCTTCCCCTCACCCGTCCCCTAATTCTAACCCGTACGCTCACACTAACCCGCGCCCTCAGACGTACGCTCCCCCTAAACCGTTGTCGTACCCTCACCTGGACCCTAAACCGTCCCCGTCCCCTAACCCTAACCCTAGCCCGAACCCTAACCCTAACCCTTCCCCGAAGCCTTCCCCTCACCCGTCACCTAATCCTAACCCGTACGCTCACACTAACACGCGCCCTCACACGTACGCTCGCCCTAAACCGTTGTCGTACCCTCACCTGGACCCTAAAACGTCCCCGTCCCCTAACCCTAACCCTAGCCCGAACCCTAAAACTAACCCTTCCCCGAAGCCTTCCCCTCACCCGTCCCCTAATACTAACCCGTACGCTCACACTAACCCGCGCCCTCACACGTACGCTCCCCCTAAACCGTTGTCGTACCCTCACCTGGACCCTAAACCGTCCCCGTCCCCTACCTCTAACCCTAGCCCGAACCCTAACCCTAACCCTTCCCCGAAGCCTTCCACTCACCCGTCCCCTAATACTAACCCGTACGCTCACACTAACCTGCGCCCTCACACGTACGCTCCCCCTAAACCGTTGTCATACCCTCACCTGGACCCTAAACAGTCCCCGTCCCCTAACACTAACCCTAGCCCGAACCCTAACCCTAACACTTCCCTGAAGCCTTCCCCTCACCCGTCCCCTAATCCTAAACCGTACGCTCACACTAAGCGACGCCCTCACACGTACGCTCCCCCTAAACCGTTGTCGTACCCTCACCAGGACCCTAAACCGTCCCCGTCCCCTAACTCTAACCCTAGGACGAACCCTAACCCAAACCCTTCCCCAAAGGCTTCCCCTCACCCGTCCCTTAATCCTAACCCGTACGCTCACTCTAACCCGCGCCCTCACACGTACGCTCCCCCTAAACCGGTGTCGTACCCTCACCTGGACCCTAAACCGTCCCCGTCCCCTAACCCTAACCCTAGCCCGAACCCAAACCCTAACACTTCCCCGAAGCCTTTCCCTCACCCGTCCCCTAAACCTAATACGTACGCTCACACTAACCTGCGCCCTCACATGTACGCTCACGCTAAACCGTTGTCGTACCCTCACCTGGACCCTAAACTGTCCGCGTCCCCTAACCCTAACCCTAGCCCGAACCCTAACCCTAACCCTTCCCCGAAGCCTTCCCCTCGCCCGTCCCCTAATCCTAACCCGTACGCTCACACTAACCCGCGCCCTCACACGTACGCTCCCCCTAAACCGTTGTCGTACCCTCACCTGGACCCTAAACCGTCCCCATCCCCTAACCCTAACCCTAGCCCGAACCCTAACCCTAACCCTTCCCCGAAGCCTTCCCCTCACCCGTCCCCTAGACCTAACCCGTACGCTCACACTAACCAGCGCCCTCACACGTACGCTCCCCCTAAACCGTTGTCGTACCCTCACCTGGACCCTAAACCGTCCCCGTCCCCTAACTCTAACCCTAGGACGAACCCTAACCCTAACCCTTCCCCGAAGCCTTCCCCTCACCCGTCCGCTAATCCTAACCCGTACGCTCACACTAACCCGCACCCTCACACAAACGCTCCCCCTAAACCGTTGTCGTACCCACACCTGGACCCTAAACCGTCCCCGTCTCCTAACCCTAACCCTAGCTCGAACCCTAAACCTAACACTTCCTCGAAGCCTTCCCCTCACCCGTCCCCTAATCCTAACCCGTACGCTGACACTAACCCGCGCCCTCACACATACGCCCCCCCTAAACCGTTGTCGTACCCTCACCAGGACCCTAAACCATCCCCGTCCCCTAACTCTAACCCTAGCCCGAACCCTAACCCTAACCCTTCCCCGAAGCCTTCCCCTAACCCGTCCCCTAATCCTAAACCGTGCGCTCACACTAACCCGCGCCCTCACATGTACGCTCCCCCTAAACCGTTGTCGTACCCTTACCTGGACCCTAAACCGTCCCCGTCCCCTAACCCTAACCCTAGCCCGAACCCAAACCCTAACACTTCCCCGAAGCCTTTCCCTCACCCGTCCCCTAAACCTAACCCGTACGCTCACACTAACCTGCGCCCTCACACGTACGCTCCCCCTAAACCGTTGTCGTACCCT
This sequence comes from Leucopleurus acutus, assembly GCF_964270905.1. Taxonomy (NCBI): domain Eukaryota; kingdom Metazoa; phylum Chordata; class Mammalia; order Artiodactyla; family Delphinidae; genus Leucopleurus; species Leucopleurus acutus. The sequence continues at coordinate 58,313 of NW_028138645.1, read as the reverse complement.
CACCTGGACCCTAAACTGTCCCCGTCCCCTTACCCTAACCCTAGCCCGAACCCTAACCCTAACCCTTCCCCGAAGCCTTCCCCTCGCCCGTCCCCTAATCCTAACCCGTACGCTCACACTAACCCGCGCCCTCAGACGTACGCTCCCCCAAAACCGTTGTCGTACCCTCACCTGGACCCTAAACCGTCCCCGTCCCCTAACCCTAACCCTAGCCCGAACACTAACCCTAACTCTTCCCAGAAGCCTTCCCCTCACCCGTCCCCTAATCCTAACCCGTACGCTCACACTAACCCGTGCCTTCACACGTACGCTCCCCCTAAACCGTTGTCGTACCCTCACCTGGACCCTAAACCGTCCCCGTCCCCTAACCCTAACCCTAGCCCAAACCCTAACTCTAAACATTCCCCGAAGCCTTCCCCTCACCCGTCCCCTAATCCTAACCCGTACGCTCACACTAACCCGCGCCCTCACACGTACACTCCCCCTAAACCGTTGTCGTACACTCACCTGGACCCTAAACCGTCCCCGTCCACTAACCCTAACCCTAGCCCGAACCCTAACCCTAACCCTTCCCCGAAGCCTTCCCCTCACCCGTCCCCTAATCCTAACCCGAACGCTCACACTAACCCGCGCCCTCACATGTACGCTCCCCCTAAACCATTGTCGTACACTCACCTGGACCCTAAACCGTCCCCGTCCACTAACCCTAACCCTAGCCCGAACCCTAACCCTAACCCTTCCCCGAAGCCTTCCCATCACCCGTCCCCTAATCCTAACCCGTACGCTCACACTAACCCGCGCCCTCACTTGTACGCTCCCCCTAAACCGTTGTCGTACCCTTATGTGGACCCTAAACCTTCCCCGGCCCCTAATCCTAACCCGAGCCCGAACCCTAACCCTAACCCTTCACCGAAGCCTTCCCCTCACCCGTCCCCTAATCCTAACCCGTACGCTCACACTAACGCGCGCCCTCACACGTACGCTCCCTCTAAACCGTTGTCGTACCCTCACCTGGACCCTAAACCGTCCCCGTCCCCTAACTCTTACCCTAGCCCGAACCCTAACCCTCACTCTTCCCCGAAGTCTTCCCCTCACCCGTCCCCTAATCCTAACCCGTACGCTCACACTAACCCGCGCCCTCAGACGTATGCTCCCCTAAAACCGTTGTCATACCCTCACCTGGATCCTAAACCGTCCCCGTCCCCTAACCCTAACCCGAGCCCGAACCCTAACCCTAAACCTTCCCCGAAGCCTTCCCCTCACACATCCCTTAATACTAACCGTACGATCACACTAACCCGCGCCCTCACACGTACGCGCCCTCACACGTATGCTCCCCCTAAACCATTGTTGTACCCTCACCTGGACCCTAAACCGTCCCCGTCCCCTAACCCTAACCCTAGCCCGAACCCTAACCCTAACCCTTCCCCGAACCCTTCCCCTCACCCGTCCCCTAATCCTAACCCGAACGCTCACACTAACCCACGCCCTCACACGTACGCTCCCCCTAAACCGTTGTCGTACCCTCACCTGGACCCTAAACCGTCCCCGTCCCCTAACCCTAACCCTAGCCCGAACCCTAGCCCTAACCCTTCCCGGAAGCCTTCCCCTCACCCGTCCCCTAATACTAACCCGTATGCTCACACTAACCTGCGCCCTCACACGTACGCTCCCCCTAAACCGTTGTCGTACCCTCACCTGGACCCTAAACCGTCCCCATCCCCTAACTCTAACCCTAGCCCGAACCCTAACCCTAACCCTTCCCCGCAGCCTTCCCCTCACCCGTCCCCTAATCCTAACCCGTACGCTCACACTAACCCGCGCCCTCACACGTACGCTCCTCCTAAACCGTTGTCGTACCCTCAACTGGACCCTAAACCGTCCCCTTCCCCTAACCCTAACCCTACCCCGAACCCTAACCCTAACCCTTCCCCGAAGCCTTCCCCTCACCCGTCCCCTAATCCTAACCCGTACGCTCACACTAACCTGCGCCCTCACACGTACGCTCCCTCTAAACCGTTGTCGTACCCTAACCTGGACCTTAAACCATCCCCGTCCCGTAACCCTAACCCGAGCCCGAACCCTAACACTAACCCTTCCCCGAAGCCTTCCCCTCACCCGTCCCTTAATACTAACCCGTACGCTCACACTAACCCGCGCCCTCACACGTACGCTCCCCCTAAACCGTTGTCGTACCCTCAACTGGACCCTAAACCGTCCCCGTCCCCTAACTCTTACCCTAGCCCGAACCCTAACCCTCACTCTTCCCCGAAGCCTTCCCCTCACCCGTCCCCTAATCCTAACCCGTACGCTCACACTAACCCGCGCCCTCACACGTACGCTCCCCCTAAACCGTTGTCGTACCCTCACCTGGACCCTAAACCGTCCCCTTCCCCTAACCCTAACCCTAGCCCGAACCCTAACCCAAACTCTTCCCCGAAGCCTTCCCCTCGCCCGTCCCCTAATCCTAACCCGTACGCTCACACTAATCCGCGCCCTCAGACGTACGCTCCCCGAAAACCGTTGTCGTACCCTCACCTGGACCCTAAACCGTCCCCGTCCCCTAACCCTAACCCTAACCCGAACACTAACCCTAACTCTTCCCAGAAGCCTTCCCCTCACCCGTCCCCTAATCCTAACCCGTACGCTCACACTAACCCGTGCCTTCACAGGTACGCTCCCCCTAAACCGTTGTCGTACACTCACCTGGACGCTAAACAGGCCCCGTCCCCTAACCCTAGCCCGAACCCTAACCCTAACCCTTCCCCAAAGCCTTCCCCTCACCCGTCCCCTAATCCTAACCCGTACGCTCACACTAACCCGCGCCCTCACACGTACGCTCCCCCTAAACCGTTGTCGTACCCTCACCTGGACCCTAAACCGTCCCCGTCCCCTAACCCTAACCCTAGCCCGAACCCTAACCCTAACCCTTCCCCGAAGCCTTCCCCTCACCCGTCCCCTAATCCTAACCCGTACGCTCACACTAACCCGCGCCCTCACATGTACGCTCCCCCTAAACCATTGTCGTACCCTCACCTGGACCCTAAACCTTCCCCTTCCCCTAACCCTAACCCTAGCCCGAACCCTAACCCAAACACTTCCCCGAAGCCTTCCCCTCATCCGTCCCCTAATCCTAACCCGTACGCTCACAATAACCCGCGCCCTCACACGTACGCTCCCCCTAATCCGTTGTCGTACTCTCACCTGGACCCTAAACCGTCCCCGTCCCCTAACCCTAACCCTAGCCCGAACCCTAACCCTAACACTTCCCTGAAGCCTTCCCCTCACCCGTCCCCTAATCCTAACCCGTACGCTCACACTAAGCGACGCCCTCACACGTACGCTCCCCCTAACCCGTTGTCGTACCCTCACGAGGACCCTAAACCGTCCCCGTCCCCTAACTCTAACCCTAGCACGAACCCTAACCCAAACCCTTCCCCAAAGGCTTCCCCTCACCCGTCCCTTAATCCTAACCCATACGCTCACACTAACCCGCGCCCTCACACGTACGCTCCCCCTAAACCGTTGTCGTACCCTCACCTGGACCCTAAACCGTCCCCGTCCCCTAAGCCTAACCCTAGCCCGAACCCAAACCCTAACACTTCCCCGAAGCCTTTCCCTCACCCGTCCCCTAAACCTAACCCGTACGCTCACACTAACCTGCGCCCTCACATTTACGCTCCCCCTAAACCGTTGTCGTACCCTCACCTGGACCCTAAACTGTCCCCGTCCCCTAAGCCTAACCCTAGCCCGAACCCTAACCCTAACCCTTCCCCGAAGCCTTCCCCTCGCCAGTTCCCTAATCCTAACCCGTACGCTCACACTAACCCGCGCCCTCACACGTACGCTCCCCCTAAACCGTTGTCGTACCCTCACCTGGACCCTAAACCGTCCCCATCCCCTAACCCTAACCCTAGCCCGAACCCTAACCCTAACCCTTCCCCGAAGCCTTCCCCTCACCCGTCCCCTAGACCTAACCCGTACGCTCACACTAACCCGCGCCCTCACACGTACGCTCCCCCTAAACCGTTGTCGTACCCTCACCTGGACCCTAAACCGTCCCCGTCCCCTAACTCTAACCCTAGGACGAACCCTAACCCTAACCCTTCCCCGAAGCCTTCCCCTCACCCGTCCGGTAATCCTAACCCGTACGCTCACACTAACCCGCACCCTCACACGTACGCTCCCCCTAAACCGTTGTCGTACCCACACCTGGACCCTAAACCGTCCCCGTCCCCTAACCCTAACCCTAGCTCGAACCCTAAACCTAACACTTCCTCGAAGCCTTCCCCTCACCCGTCCCCTAATCCTAACCCGTACGCTGACACTAACCCGCGCCCTCACACATACGCCCCCCCTAAACCGTTGTCGTACCCTCACCTGGACCCTAAACCATCCCCGTCCCCTAACTCTAACCCTAGCCCGAACCCTAACCCTAACCCTTCCCCGAAGCCTTCCCCTAACCCGTCCCCTAATCCTAAACCGTACGCTCACACTAACCCGCGCCCTCACATGTACGCTCCCCCTAAACCGTTGTCGTACCCTTACCTGGACCCTAAACCGTCCCCGTCCCCTAACCCTAACCCTAGCCCGAACCCAAACCCTAACACTTCCCCGAAGCCTTTCCCTCACCCGTCCCCTAAACCTAACCCGTACGCTCACACTAACCTGCGCCCTCACACGTACGCTCCCCCTAAACCGTTGTCGTACCCTCACCTGGACCCTAAACCGTCCCCGTCACCTAACACTAACCCTAGCCCGAATCCTAACCCTAACCCTTCCCCGAAGCCTTCCCCTCACCCGTCCCCTAAACTTAAACCGTACGCTCACACTAACCTGCGCCCTAACACGTACGCTCCCCCTAAACCGTTGTCGTACCCTAACCTCGACCCTAAACCATCCCCGTACCCTAACCCTAACCCTAGCCCGAACCCTAACCCTAACCCTTCCCCAAAGCCTTCCCCTCACCCGTCCCCTAACCCTAACCCGTACGCTCACACTAACCCGTGCCTTCACACGTACGCTCCCCCTAAACCGTTGTCGTACCCTCACCTGGACCCTAAACCGTCCCCGTCCCCTAACCCTAACCCTAGCCCAAACCCTAACTCTAAACATTCCCCGAAGCCTTCCCCTCACCCGTCCCCTAATCCTAACCCGTACGCTCACACTAACCCGCGCCCTCACACGTACGCTCCCCCTAAACCGTTGTCGTACACTCAACTGGACCCTAAATCGTCCCCGTCCACTAACCCTAACCCGAGCCCGAACCCTAACACTAACCCTTCCCCGAAGCCTTCCCCTCACCCGTCCCTTAATACTAACCCTTACGCTCACACTAACCCGCATCCTCACACGTACGCTCCCCCTAAACCGTTGTCGTACCCTCACCTGGACCCTAAACCGTCCCCGTCCCCTAACTCTTACCCTAGCCCGAACCCTAACCCTCACTCTTCCCCGAAGCCTTCCCCTCACCCGTCCCAGAATCCTAACCCGTACGCTCACACTAACCCGCGCCCTCACACGTACGCTCCCTCTAAACCGTTGTCGTACCCTCACCTGGACCTTAAACCGTCCCCGTCCCCTAATTCTAACCCGAGCCCGAACCCTAACACTAACCCTTCCCCGAAGCCTTCCCCTCACCCGTCCCTTAATACTAACCCGTACGCTCACACTAACCCACGCCCTCACACGTACGCTCCCGCTAAACCGTTGTCGTACCCTCAACTGGACCCTAAACCGTCCCCGTCCCCTAACTCTTACCCTAGCCCGAACCCTAACCCTCACTCTTCCCCGAAGCCTTCCCCTCACCCGTCCCCTAATCCTAACCCGTACGCTCACACTAACCCGCGCCCTCACACGTACGCTCCCCCTAAACCGTTGTCGTACCCTCACCTGGACCCTAAACCGTCCCCGTCCCCTAACCCTAACCCTAGCCCGAACCCTAACCCAAACTCTTCCCAGAAGCCTTCCCCTCGCCCGTCCCCTAATCCTAACCCGTACGCTCACACTAACCCGCGCCCTCAGACGTACGCTCCCCCAAAACCGTTGTCATACCCTCACCTGGATCCTAAACCGTCCCCGTCCCCTAACCCTAACCCGAGCCCGAACCCTAACCCTAACCCTTCCCCGAAGCCTTCCCCTCACCCGTCCCATAATACTAACCCGTACGCTCACACTAACCTGCGCCCTCACACGTACGCTCCCCCTAAACCGTTGTCGTACCCTCACCTGGACCCTAAACCGTCCCCATCCCCTAACTCTAACCCTAGCCCGAACCCTAACCCTAACCCTTCCCCGCAGCCTTCCCCTCACCCGTCCCCTAATCCTAACCCGTACGCTCACACTAACCCACGCCCTCACACGTACGCTCCCCCTAAACCGTTGTCGTACCCTCACCTGGACCCTAAACCGTCCCTGTCCCCTAACCCTAACCCTAGCCCGAACCCTAACCCTAACCCTTCCCCGAAGCCTTCCCCTCACCCGTCCCCTAATACTAACCCGTACGCTCACACTAACCTGCGCCCTCACACGTACGCTCCACCTAAACCGTTGTCGTACCCTCACCTGGACCCTAAACCGTCCCCGTCCCCTAAATCTAACCCTAGCCCAAACCCTAACCCTAACCCTTCCCCGCAGCCTTCCCCTCACCCGTCCCCTAATCCTAACCCGTACGCTCACACTAACCCGCGCCCTCACACGTACGCTCCCCCTAAACCGTTGTCGTACCCTCACCTGGACCCTAAACCGTCCCCGTCCCCTAACTCTTACCCTAGCCCGAACCCTAACCCTCACTCTTCCCCGAAGCCTTCCCCTCACCCGTCCCCTAATCCTAACCCGTACGCTCACACTAACCCGCGCCCTCACACATACGCTCCCCCTAAACCGTTGTCGTACCCTCACCTGGACCCTAAACCGTCCCCTTCCCCTAACCCTAACCCTAGCCCGAACCCTAACCCAAACTCTTCCCCGAAGCCTTCCCCTCGCCCGTCCCCTAATCCTAACCCGTACGCTAACACTAACCCGCGCCCTCAGACGTACGCTCCCCCAAAACCGTTGTCGTACACTCACCTGTACCCTAAACCGTCCCAGTCCACTAACCCTAAACCTAGCCCGAACCCTAACCCTAACCCTTCCCCGAAGCCTTCCCCTCACTCGTCCCCTAATCTTAACCCGTACGCTCACACTAACCCGCGCGCTCACACGTACGCTCCCCCTAAAACGTTGTCATACCCTCATCTGGACCCTAAACCGTCCCCGTCCCTTAACCCTAACGCTAGCCCGAACCCTAACCCTAACCCTTCCCCGAAGCCTTCCCCTCACCCGTCCCCTAATCCTAACCCGTACGCTCACACTAACCTGCGCCCTCACACGTACGCTCCCACTAAACCTTTGTCGTACACTCACCTGTACCCTAAACCGTCCCCGTCCCCTAACCCTAACCCGAGCCCGAACCCTAACCCTAACCCTTCCCCGAAGCCTTCCCCTCACCCGTCCCCTAATCCTAACCCGTACACTCACACTAACCCGCGCCCTCACACGTACGCTCCCCCTAAACCATTGTCGTACCCTCACCTGGACCCTAAACCGTCCCCGTCCCCTAACTCTAACCCTAGCCCGAACCCTAACCCTAACCCTTCCCCGAAGCCTTCCCCTCACCCTTCCCCTAATCCTAACCCGTACGCTCACACTCACCCGCGCCCTCACACGTACGCTCCCCCTAAACCGTTGTCGTACCCTCACCTGGACCCTAAACCGTCCCCGTCCCCTAACACTAACCCTAGCCCAAACCCTAACCCTAACCCTTCCCCGAAGCCTTCCCCTCACCCGTCCCCTAATCCTAACCCGTACGCTCACACTAACCCGCGCCCTCACACGTACGCTCCCCCTAAACCGTTGTCGAACCCTCACCTGGACGCTAAACCGTCCCCGTCCCCTAACCCTAACCCTAGCCCGAACCCTAACCCTAACCCTTCCCCAAACCCTTCCCCTCACCAGTCCCCTAATCCTAACCAGTACGCTGACACTAAACCGCACCCTCACACGTACGCTCCCCCTAAACCGTTGTCGTACCCTCATCTGGACCCTAAACCGTCCCCGTCCCCTAACCCTAACCCTAGCCCGAACGCTAACCCTATCCCTTCCACGAAGCCTTCCCTTCACCCGTCCCCTAATCCTCACCCGTACGCTCACACTAACCCGCGCCCTCAGACGTACGCTCCCCCAAAACCATTGTCGTACCCTCACCTGGACCCTAAACCGTCCCCGTCCCCTAACCCTAACCCTAGCCCGAACACTAACCCTAACTCTTCACAGAAGCCTTCCCCTCACCCTTCCCATAATCCTAACCCGTACGCTCACACTAACCCGTGCCTTCACACGTACGCTCCCCCTAAACCGATGTCGTACCCTCACCTGGACCCTAAACCGTCCCCGTCCCCTAACCCTAACCCTAGCCCAAACCCTAACTCTAAACATTCCCCGAAGCCTTCCCCTCACCCGTCCCCTAATCCTAACCCGTACGCTCACACTAACCCGCGCCCTCACACGTACGCTCCCCCTAAACCGTTGTCGTACACTCACCTGGACCCTAAACCGTCCCCGTCCACTAACCCTAACCCTAGCCCGAACCCTAACCCTAACCCTTCCCCGAAGCCTTCCCCTCACCCGTCCCCTAATCCTAACCCGTACGCTCACACTAACCCGCGCCCTCACATGTACGCTCCCCCTAAACCGTTGTCGTACCCTCATCTGGACCCTAAACCGTCCCCGGCCCCTAACCCTAACCCGAGCCCGAACCCTAAACCTAACCCTTCACCGAAGCCTTCCCCTCACCCGTCCCCTAATCCTAACCCGTACGCTCACACTAACCCGCGCCCTCACACGTACGCTCCCCCTAAACCGTTGTCGTACCCTCACATGGACCCTAAACCGTCCCCGTCCCCTAACTCTAACCCTAGCCCGAACTCTATCCCTAACCCTTCCCCGAAGCCTTCCCCTCACCCGTCCCCTAATCCTAACCCGTACGCTCACACTAACCCACGCCCTCACACGTACGCTCCCCCTAAACCGCTGTCGTACCCTCACCTGGACCCTAAACCGTCCCAGTCCCCTAACACTAACCCTAGCCCGAACGCTAACCCTAACACTTCCCCGAAGCCTTCCCCTCACCCGTCCCCTAAACCTAACCCGTACGCTCACACTAACCCGCGCCCTCACACGTACGCTCCCCCGAAACCGTTGTCATACCCTCACCTGGACGCTAAACAGTCCCTGTCCCCTAACCCTAACCCTAGCCCGAACCCTAACCCTAACACTTCCCCAAAGCCTTCCCCTCACCCGTCCCCTAATCCTAACCCGTACGCTCACACTAACGCGCGCCCTCACACGTACGCTCCCTCTAAACCGTTGTACCCTCACCTGGACCTTAAACCGTCCCCTTCCCCTAACCCTAACCCTAGCCCGAACGCTAACCCTAACACTTCCCCGAAGCCTTCCCCTCACCCGTCCCCTAAACCTAACCCGTACGCTCACACTAACCCGCGCCCTCACACGTACGCTCCCCCTAAACCGTTGTCGTACCCTCACCTGGACCCTAAACCGTCCCCTTCCCCTAACCCTAACCCTAGCGCGAACCCTAACCCTAACTCTTCCCCGAAGCCTTCCCCTCACCCGTCCCCTAATCCTAACCCGTACGCTCACACTAACCTGCACCCTCACACGTACGCTCCCCCTAAACCGTTTTCATACACTCACCTGGACCCTAAACCGTCCCCGTCCACTAACCCTAACCCTAGCCCAAACCCTAACCCTAACCCTTCCCCGAAGCCTTCCCCTCACTCGTCCCCTAATCCTAACCCGTACGCTCACACTAACCCGCGCCCTCACACGTACGCTCCCCCTAAAACGTTGTCGTACCCTCATCTGGACCATAAACCGTCCCCGTCCCCTAACCCTAACCCTAGACCGAACCCTAAACCTAACCGTTCCCCGAAGCCTTCCCCTCACCCGTCCCCTAATCCTAACCCGTACGCTCACACTAACCTGCGCCCTCACACGTACGCTCCCACTAAACCGTTGTCGTACACTCACCTGTACCCTAAACCGTCCCCGTCCCCTAACCCTAACCCGAGCCCGAACCCTAACCCTAACCCTTCCCCGAAGCCTTCCCCTCACCCGTCCCCTAATCCTAACCCGTACGCTCACACTAACCCGCGCCCTCACACGTACGCTCCCCCTAAACCATTGTCGTACCCTCACCTGGACCCTAAACCGTCCCCGTCCCCTAACCCTAACCCTAGCCCTAACCCTAACCCTAACCTTTCCTCGAAGCCTTCCCCTCACCCTTCCCCTAATCCTAACCCGTACGCTCACACTACCCCGCGCCCTCACACGTACGCTCCCAATAAACCGTTGTCGTACCCTCACCTGGACCCTAAACCGTCCCCGTCACCTAACCCTAACCCTAGCCCAAACCCTAACCCTAACCCTTCCCCGAAGCCTTCCCCTCACCCGTCCCCTAATCCTAACCCGTACGCTCACACTAACCCGCGCCCTCACACGTACGCTCCCCCTAAACCGTTGTCGTACCCTCACCTGGACCCTAAACCGTCACCTTCCCCTAACCCTAACCCTAGCCCGAACCCTAACCCTAACTCTTCCCCGAAGCCTTCCCCTCACCCGTCCCCTAATCCTAACCCGTACGCTCAAACTAACCTGCGCCCTCACACGTATGCTCCCCCTAAACCGTTGTCGTACCCTCACCTGGACCCTAAACCGTCCCCGTCCCCTAACCCTAACCCTAGCCCGAACGCTACCCCTAACACTTCCCCGAAGCCTTCCCCTCACCCGTCCCCTAATCCTAACCCGTACGCTCACACTAACGCGCGCCCTCACACGTACGCTCCCTCTAAACCGTTGTCGTACCCTCACCTGGACCTTCAACCGTCCCCGTCCCCTAACCCTAACCCGAGCCTGAACCCTAACACTAACCCTTCCCCGAAGCCTTCCCCTCACCCGTCCCTTAATACTAACCCGTACGCTCACACTAACCCGCGCCCTCACACGTACGCTCCCCCTAAACCGTTGTCGTACCCTCACCTGGACCCTAAACCGTCCCCGTTCCCAAACTCTTACCCTAGCCCGAACCCTAACCCTCACTCTTCCCCGAAGCCTTCCCCTCACCCGTCCCCTAATCCTAACCCGTACGCTCACACTAACCCGCGCCCTCACACGTACGCTCCCCCTAAACCGTTGTTGTACCCTCACCTGGACCCTAAACCGTCCCCTTCCCCTAACCCTAACCCTAGCCCGAACCCTAACCCAAACACTTCCCCGAAGCCTTCCCCTCGCCCGTCCCCTAATCCTAACCCGTACGCTCACACTAACCCGCGCCCTCAGACGTACGCTCCCCCAAAACCGTTGTCGTACCCTCACCTGGACCGTAAACCGTCCCCGTCCCCTAACCCTAACCCTAGCCCGAACACTAACCCTAACTCTTCACAGAAGCCTTCCCCTCACCCGTCCCCTAATCCTAACCTGTACGCTCACACTAACCCGTGCCTTCACACGTACGCTCCACCTAAACCGTTGTCGTACCCTCACCTGGACCCTAAACCGTCCCCGTCCCCTAACCCTAACCCTAGCCCAAACCCTAACTCTAAACATTCCGCGGAGCCTTCCCCTCACCCGTCCCCTAATCCTAACCCGTACGCTCACACTAACCCGCGCCCTCACACGTACGCTCCCCCTAAACCGTTGTCGTACCCTCACCTGGACCCTAAACCGTCCCCGTTCCCTAACTCTTACCCTAGCCCGAACCCTAACCCTCACTCTTCCCCGAAGCCTTCCCCTCACCCGTCCCCTAATCCTAACCCGTACGCTCACACTAACCCGCGCCCTCACACGTACGCTCCCCCTAAACCGTTGTCGTACCCTCACCTGGACCCTAAACCGTCCCCTTCCCCTAACCCTAACCCTAGCCCGAACCCTAACCCAAACTCTTCCCCGAAGCCTTCCACTCGCCCGTCCCCTAATCCTAACCCGTACGCTAACACTAACCCGCGCCCTCAGACGTACGCTCCCCCAAAACCGTTGTCGTACCCTCACCTGGACCCTAAACCGTCCCCGTCCCCTAACCCTAACCCTAACCCGAACACTAACCCTAACTCTTCCCAGAAGCCTTCCCCTCACCCGTCCCCTAATCCTAACCCGTACGCTCACACTAACCCGTGCCTTCACAGGTACGCTCCCCCTAAACCGTTGTCGTACCCTCACCTGGACGCTAAACCGTCCCCGTCCTCTAACCCTAACCCTAGCCCGAACCCTAACCCTAACCCTTCCCCAAAGCCTTCCCCTCACCCGTCCCCTAATCCTAACCCGTACGCTCACACTAACGGGCGCCCTCACACGTACGCTCCCTCTAAACCGTTGTCGTACCCTCACCTGGACCTTAAACCGTCCCCTTCCCCTAACCCTAACCCTAGCCCGAACCCTAACCCTAACCCTTCCCCGAAGCCTTCCCCTCACCCGTCCCCTAATCCTAACACGTACGCTCACACTAACCCGCGCCCTCACACGTACGCTCCCCCTAAACCGTTGTCATACCCTCACCTGGATCCTAAACCGTCCCCGTCCCTTAACCCTAACCCGAGCTCGAACCCTAACCCTAACCCTTCCCCGAAGCCTTCCCCTCACCCGTCCCCTAATACTAACCCGTACGCTCACACTAACCCGCGCCCTCACACGTACGCTCCCCCTAAACCGTTGTCGTACCCTCATCTGGACCCTAAACCGTCCCTATCCCCTAACTCTAACCCTAGCCCGAACCCTAACCCTAACCCTTCCCCGAAGGCTTCCCCTCACCCGTACCCTAATCCTAACCCGCACGCACACACTAACCCGCGCCCTAACACGTACCCTCCCCCTGAACCGTTGTCGTACCCTCACCTGGACCCTAAACCGTCCCCTTCCCCTAACCCTAACCCTAGCCCGAACCCTAACCCTAACCCTTCCCCGAAGCCTTCCCCTCACCCGTCCCCTAATCCTAACCCGAACGCTCACCCTAACCCATGCCCTCACACGTACGCTCCCCCTAAACCGTTGTCGTACCCTCACCTGGACCCTAAACCGTCCCCTTCCCCTAACCCTAACCCTAGCCCGAACCCTAACCCTAACTCTTCCCCGAAGCCTTCCCCTCACCCGTCCCCTAATCCTAACCCGTACGCTCACACTAACCCGCACCCTCACACGTACGCTCCCCCTAAACCGTTTTCATACACTCACCTGGACTCTAAACCTTCCCCGTCCACTAACCCTAACCCTAGACCGAACCCTAAACCTAACCCTTCCCCGAAGCCTTCCCTTCACCCGTCCCCTAATCCTAACCCGTACGCTCACACTAACCTGCGCCCTCACACGTACGCTCCCACTAAACCGTTGTCGTACACTCACCTGTACTCTAAACCGTCCCCGTCCCCTAACCCTAACCCGAGCCCGAACCCTAGCCCTAACCCTTACCCGAAGCCTTCCCCTCACCAGTCCCCTAATCCTAACCCGTACGCTCACTCTAACCCGTGCCCTCACACGTACGCTCCCCCTAAACCGTTGTCGTACCCTCACCTGGACCCTAAACCGTCCCCGTCCCCTAACCCTAACCCTAGCCCGAACCCTAACCCTAACCCTTCCCCGAAGCCTTCCCCTCACCATTCCCCTAATCCTAACCCGTACGCTCACACTAACCCGCGCCCTCACACGTACGCTCCCCCTAAGCCGTTGTCGTACCCTCACCTGGACCCTAAACCGTCCCCGTCCCCTAACCCTAACCCTAGCCCGAACCCTAACCCTAACCCTTCCCCGAAGCCTTCCACTCACCCGTCCCCTAATCCTAACCCGTACGCTCACACTAACCCGCGCCCTCACACATACGCTCCCCCTAAACCGTTGTCGTACCCTCACCTGGACCCTAAACCGTCCCCTTCCCCTAACCCTAACCCTAGCCTGAACCCTAACTCTAACTCTTCCCCGAAGCCTTCCCCTCAACCGTCCCCTAATCCTAACCCGTACGCTCACACTAACCCGTGCCCTCACACGTACGCTCCCCCTAAACCGTTGTCGTACCCTCACCTGGACCCTAAACCGTCCTCGTCCCCTAACCCTAACCCTAGCCCGAACCCTAACTCTAAACCTTCCCCGAAGCCTTCCCCTCACCCGTCCCATAATCCTAACCCGTACGCTCACACTAACCCGCAACCTCACACGTACGCTCCCCCTAAACCGTTGTCATACCCTCACCTGGACCCTAAACCTTCCCCGTCCACTAACCCTAAACGTAGCCCGAACCCTAACCCTAACCCTTCCCCGAAGCCTTCCCCTCACTCGTCCCCTAATCTTAACCCGTACGCTCACACTAACCCGCGCGCTCACACGTACGCTCCCCCTAAAACGTTGTCATACCCTCATCTGGACCCTAAACCGTCCCCGTCCCTTAACCCTAACCCTAGCCCGAACCCTAACCCTAACCCTTCCCCGAAGCCTTCCCCTCACCCGTCCCCTAATCCTAACCCGTACGCTCACACTAACCTGCGCCCTCACACGTACGCTCCCACTAAACCTTTGTCGTACACTCACCTGTACCCTAAACCGTCCCCGTCCCCTAACCCTAACCCGAGCCCGAACCCTAACCCTAACCCTTCCCCGAAGCCTTCCCCTCACCCGTCCCCTAATCCTAACCCGTACACTCACACTAACCCGCGCCCTCACACGTACGCTCCCCCTAAACCATTGTCGTACCCTCACCTGGACCCTAAACCGTCCCCGTCCCCTAACTCTAACCCTAGCCCGAACCCTAACCCTAACCCTTCCCCGAAGCCTTCCCCTCACCCTTCCCCTAATCCTAACCCGTACGCTCACACTCACCCGCGCCCTCACACGTACGCTCCCCCTAAACCGTTGTCGTACCCTCACCTGGACCCTAAACCGTCCCCGTCCCCTAACACTAACCCTAGCCCAAACCCTAACCCTAACCCTTCCCCGAAGCCTTCCCCTCACCCGTCCCCTAATCCTAACCCGTACGCTCACACTAACCCGCGCCCTCACACGTACGCTCCCCCTAAACCGTTGTCGAACCCTCACCTGGACGCTAAACTGTCCCCGTCCCCTAACCCTAACCCTAGCCCGAACCCTAACCCTAACCCTTCCCCAAACCCTTCCCCTCACCAGTCCCCTAATCCTAACCAGTACGCTGACACTAAACCGCACCCTCACACGTACGCTCCCCCTAAACCGTTGTCGTACCCTCATCTGGACCCTAAACCGTCCCCGTCCCCTAACCCTAAACCTAGCCCGAACGCTAACCCTATCCCTTCCACGAAGCCTTCCCTTCACCCGTCCCCTAATCCTCACCCGTACGCTCACACTAACCCGCGCCCTCAGACGTACGCTCCCCCAAAACCGTTGTCGTACCCTCACCTGGACCCTAAACCGTCCCCGTCCCCTAACCCTAACCCTAGCCCGAACACTAACCCTAACTCTTCACAGAAGCCTTCCCCTCACCCTTCCCATAATCCTAACCCGTACGCTCACACTAACCCGTGCCTTCACACGTACGCTCCCCCTAAACCGTTGTCGTACCCTCACCTGGACCCTAAACCGTCCCCGTCCCCTAACCCTAACCCTAGCCCAAACCCTAACTCTAAACATTCCCCGAAGCCTTCCCCTCACCCGTCCCCTAATCCTAACCCGTACGCTCACACTAACCCGCGCCCTCACACGTACGCTCCCCCTAAACCGTTGTCGTACACTCACCTGGACCCTAAACCGTCCCCGTCCACTAACCCTAACCCTAGCCCGAACCCTAACCCTAACCCTTCCCCGAAGCCTTCCCCTCACCCGTCCCCTAATCCTAACCCGTACGCTCACACTAACCCGCGCCCTCACATGTACGCTCCCCCTAAACCGTTGTCGTACCCTCATCTGGACCCTAAACCGTCCCCGGCCCCTAACCCTAACCCGAGCCCGAACCCTACCCCTAACCCTTCACCGAAGCCTTCCCCTCACCCGTCCCCTAATCCTAAGCCGTAAGCTCACACTAACCCGCGCCCGCACACGTACGCTCCCCCTAAACCGTTGTCGTACCCTCACATGGACCCTAAACCGTCCCCGTCCCCTAACTCTAACCCTAGCCCGAACTCTAACCCTAACCCTTCCCCGAAGCCTTCCCCTCACCCGTACCCTAATCCTAACCCGTACGCTCACACTAACCCGCGCCCTCACACGTACGCTCCCCCTAAACCGTTGTCGTACCCTCACCTGGACCCTAAACCGTCCCAGTCCCCTAACACTAACCCTAGCCCGAACCCTAACCCTAACACTTCCCCGAAGCCTTCCCCTCACCCGTCCCCTAATCCTAACCCGTACGCTCACACTAACCCGCGCCCTCACACGTACGCTCCCCCGAAACCGTTGTCATACCCTCACCTGGACGCTAAACAGTCCCTGTCCCCTAACCCTAACCCTAGCCCGAACCCTAACCCTAACCCTTCCCCAAAGCCTTCCCCTCACCCGTCCCCTAATCCTAACCCGTACGCTCACACTAACGCGCGCCCTCACACGTACGCTCCCTCTAAACCGTTGTACCCTCACCTGGACCTTAAACCGTCCCCTTCCCCTAACCCTAACCCTAGCCCGAACCCTAACCCTAACCCTTCCCGAAGCCTTCCCCTCACCCGTCCCCTAATCCTAACACGTACGCTCACACTAACCCGCGCCCTCACACGTACGCTCCCCCTAAACCGCTGTCATACCCTCACCTGGATCCTAAACCGTCCCCGTCCCTTAACCCTAACCCGAGCTCGAACCCTAACCCTAACCCTTCCCCGAAGCCTTCCCCTCACCCGTCCCCTAATACTAACTTGTACGCTCACACTAACCCGCGCCCTCACACGTACGCTCCCCCTAAACCGTTGTCGTACCCTCACCTGGACCCTAAACCGTCCCCATCCCCTAACTCTAACCCTAGCCCGAACCCTAACCCTAACCCTTCCCCGAAGCCTTCCCCTCACCCGTCCCCTAATCCTAACCCGTACGCTCACACTACCCCGCACCCTCACACGTACGCTCCCCCTAAACCGTTGTCGTACCCTCACCTGGACCCTAAACCGTCCCCGTCCCCTAACCCTAACCCTAGCCCAAACCCTAACCCTAACCCTTCCCCGAAGCCTTCCCCTCACCCGTCCCCTAATCCTAACCCGTACGCTCACACTAACCCGCGCCCTCACACGTACGCTCCCCCTAAACCGTTGTCGTACCCTCACCTGGACCCTAAACCGTCCCCTTCCCCTAACCCTAACCCTAGCCCGAACCCTAACTCTAACTCTTCCCCGAAGCCTTGCCCTCAACCGTCCCCTAATCCTAACCCGTACGCTCACACTAACCCGTGCCCTCACACGTACGCTCCCCCTAAACCGTTGTCGTACCCTCACCTGGACCCTAAACCGTCCACGTCCCCTAACCCTAACCCTAGCCCGAACCCTAACTCTAAACCTTCCCCGAAGCCTTCCCCTCACCCGTCCATTAATCCTAACCCGTACGCTCACACTAACCCGCACCCTCACACGTACGCTCCCCCTAAACCGTTGTCATACCCTCACCTGGACCCTAAACCTTCCCCGTCCACTAACCCTAACCCTAGCCCGAACCCTAACCCTAACCCTTCCCCGAAGCCTTCCACTCACTCGTCCCCTAATCTTAACCCGTACGCTCACACTAACCCGCGCCCTCACACGTACGCTCCCCCTAAAACGTTGTCATACCCTCATCTGGACCCTAAACCGTCCCCGTCCCCTAACCCTAACCCTAGCCCGAACCCTAACCCTAACCCTTCCCCGAAGCCTTCCCCTCACCCGTCCCCTAATCCTAACCCGTACGCTCACACTAACCTGCGCCCTCACACGTACGCTCCCACTAAACCTTTGTCGTACACTCACCTGTACCCTAAACCGTCCCCGTCCCCTAACCCTAACCCGAGCCCGAACCCTAACCCTAACCCTTCCCCGAAGCCTTCCCCTCACCCGTCCCCTAATCCTAACCCGTACGCTCACACTAACCCGCGCCCTCACACGTACGCTCCCCCTAAACCATTGTCGTACCCTCACCTGGACCCTAAACCGTCCCCTTCCCCTAACCCTAACCCTAGCCCGAACCCTAACCCTAACTCTTCCCCGAAGCCTTCCCCTCACCCGTCCCCTAATCCTAACCCGTACGCTCACACTAACCCGTGCCCTCACACGTACGCTCCCCCTAAACCGTTGTCGTACCCTCACCTGGACCCTAAACTGTCCCCGTCCCCTAACCCTAACCCTAGCCCGAACCGTAACTCTAAACCTTCCCCGAAGCCTTCCCCTCACCGGTCCCCTAATCCTAACCAGTACGTTCACACTAACCCGCACCCTCACACGTACGCTGCCCCTAAACCGTTGTCATACCCTCACCTGGACCCTAAACCTTCCCCGTCCACTAACCCTAACCCTAGCCCGAACCCTAACCCTAACCCTTCCCCGAAGCCTTCCCCTCACCCGTCCCCTAATCCTAACCCGTACGCTCACACTAACCTGCGCCCTCACAAGTACGCTCCCCCTAAAACGTTGTCATACCCTCATCTGGACCCTAAACCGTCCCCGTCCCCTAACCCTAACCCTAGCCCGAACCCTAAGCCTAACCGTTCCCCAAACACTTCCCATTACCCGTCCACTAATCCTAACCCGTACGCTCACACTAACCCGCGCCCTCACACGTATGCTCCCCCTAAAACTTTGTCGTACCCTCACCTGGACCCTAAACCGTCCACGTCCCCTAACCCTAACCCTAGCACGAACCCTAAACCTAACCCTTCCCCGAAGCCTTCCCCTCACCCGTCCCCTAATCCTAACCCGTACGCTCACAGTAACGCGCGCCCTCACATGTACGCTCGCCCTAAACCGTTGTCATACCCTCACCTGGACCTTAAACCGTTCCCTTCCCCTAACCCTAACCCTAGCCCGAACCCTAGCCCTAACACTTCCCCGAAGCCTTGCCCTCACCCGTCCCCTAATCCTAACCCGTACGCTCACACTAACCCGCGCCCTCACACGTACGCTCCCCCTAAACCGTTGTCGTACCCTCACCTGGACCTTAAACCGTCCCCATCCCCTAACCCTAACCCTAGCCCGAACCCTAACCCTGACTTTTACCCGAAGCCTTCCCCTCACCCGTCACCTAATCCTAACACGTACGCTCACACTAACACGCGCCCTCACACGTACGCTCCCCCGAACCCGTTGTCGTACCTTCACCTGGACCCTAAACCGTCCCCGTCCCCTAACCCTAACCCTAGCCCGAACCCTAAACCTAACTCTTCCCCGATGCCTTCCCCTCACCCGTCCCCTAATCCTGACCCGTACGCTCACATTAACCCGCGCCCTCACACGTACGCTCCCCCTAAATCGTTGTCGTACCCTCACCTAGACCTTAAACCGTCCCCTTCCCCTAACCCTAACCCTAGCCCGAACCCTAACCCTAACACTTCCCGGAAGCCTTCCCTTCTTCCGTCCCCTAATCCTAACCCGTACGCTCACACTAAGCGGCGCACTCACACGTACGCTCCCCTAAACCGTTGTCGTACCCTCACCTGGACCCTAAACAGTCCCCGTCCCCTAACCCTAACCCTTCCCCGAAGCCTTCCCCTCACCCGTCCCCTAATCCTAACCCGTACGCTCACACTAAACCGCGCCCTCACACGTACGCTCCCCCTAAACCGTTGTCGTACCCTCACCTGGACCATAAACCGTCCCCTTCCCCTAACCCTAACCCTAGCCCGAACCCTAACCCTAACTCTTCCCCGAAGCCTTCCCCTCACCCGTCCCCTAATGCTAACCCGTACGCTCACACTAACCCGTGCCCTCACACGTACGTTCCCCCTAAACCGTTGTCGTACCCTCACCTGGACCCTAAACCGTCCCCGTCCCCTAACCCTAACCCTAGCCCGAACCCTAACTCTAAACCTTCCCCGAAGCCTTCCCCTCACCGGTCCCCTAATCCTAACCCGTACGTTCACACTAACCCGCACCCTCACACGTACGCTCCCCCTAAACCGTTGTCATACCCTCACCTGGACCCTAAACCTTCCCCGTCCACTAACCCTAACCCTAGCCCGAACCCTAACCCTAACCCTTCCCCGAAACCTTCCCCTCACCCGTCCCCTAATCCTAACCCGTACGCTCACACTAACCCGCGCCCTCACACGTACGCTCCCCCTAAAACGTTGTCGTACCCTCATCTGGACCCTAAACCGTCCCCGTCCCCTAATCCTAACCCTAGCCCGAAACCTAACCCTAACCCTTCCCCGAAGCCTTCCCCTCACCCGTCCCCTAATCCTAACCCGTACGCTCCCACTAACCTGCGCCCTCACACGTACGCTCCCCCTAAACCGTTCTCGTACACTCACCTGGACCCTAAACCGTCCCCATCCCCTAACCCTAACCCGAGCCCAAAACCTAACCCTAACCCTTCCCCGAAGCCTTCCCCTCACCCGTCCCCTAATCCTAACCCGTACGCTCACACTAAGCCGCGCCCTCACACGTACGCTCCCCCTAAACCGTTGTCGTACCCTCACCTGGACCCTAAACCGTCCCCGTCCCCTAACCCTAACCCTAGCCCGAACCCTAGCCCTAACCCTTCCCCGAAGCCTTCCCCTCACCTGTCCCCTAATTCTAACCCGTACGCTCACACTAACCCGCGCCCTCACACGAACGCTCCCCCTAAACCGTTGTCGTACCCTCACCTGGACCCTAAACAGTCCCCGTCCCCTAACCCTAACTCTAGCCCGAACCCTAACCCTAACCCTTCCCCGAAGCCTTCCCCTCACCCTTCCCCTAATCCTAACCCGTACGCTCACACTAACCCGCGCCCTCACACGTACGCTCCCCCTAAACCGTTGTCGTACCCTCACCTGGACCCTAAACCGTCCCCTTCCCCTAACCCTAACCCTAGCCCGAACCCTAACTCTAACTCTTCCCCGAAGCCTTGCCCTCAACCGTCCCCTAATCCTAACCCGTACGCTCACACTAACCCGTGCCCTCACACGTACGCTCCCCCTAAACCGTTGTCGTACCCTCACCTGGACCCTAAACCGTCCTCGTCCCCTAACCCTAACCCTAGCCCGAACCCTAACTCTAAACCTTCCCCGAAGCCTTCCCCTCACCCGTCCCATAATCCTAACCCGTACGCTCACACTAACCCGCACCCTCACACGTATGCTCCCCCTAAACCGTTGTCATACCCTCACCTGGACCCTAAACCTTCCCCGTCCACTAACCCTAACCCTAGCCCGAACCCTAACCCTAACCCTTCCCCGAAGCCTTCCCCTCACTCGTCCCCTAATCTTAACCCGTACGCTCACACTAACCCGCGCCCTCACACGTACGCTCCCCCTAAAACGTTGTCATACCCTCATCTGGACCCTAAACCGTCCCCGTCCCCTAACCCTAACCCTAGCCCGAACCCTAACCCTAACCCTTCCCCGAAGCCTTCCCCTCACCCGTCCCCTAATCCTAACCCGTACGCTCACACTAACCTGCGCCCTCACACGTACGCTCCCACTAAACCTTTGTCGTACACTCACCTGTACCCTAAACCGTCCCCGTCCCCTAACCCTAACCCGAGCCCGAACCCTAACCCTAACCCTTCCCCGAAGCCTTCCCCTCACCCGTCCCCTAATCCTAACCCGTACGCTCACACTAACCCGCGCCCTCACACGTACGCTCCCCCTAAACCATTGTCGTACCCTCACCTGGACCCTAAACCGTCCCCGTCCCCTAACTCTAACCCTAGCCCGAACCCTAACCCTAACCCTTCCCCGAAGCCTTCCCCTCACCCGTCCCCTAATCCTAACCCGTACGCTCACACTAACCCGCGCCCTCACAAGTACGCTCCCCCTAAAACGTTGTCATACCCTCATCTGGACCCTAAACCGTCCCCGTCCCCTAACCCTAACCCTAGCCCGAACCCTAAGCCTAACCGTTCCCCAAACACTTCCCATTACCCGTCCACTAATCCTAACCCGTACGCTCACACTAACCCGCGCCCTCACACGTACGCTCCCCCTAAAACTTTGTCGTACCCTCACCTGGACCCTAAACCGTCCCCGTCCCCTAACCCTAACCCTAGCACGAACCCTAACCCTGACTTTTACCCGAAGCCTTCCCCTCACCCGTCACCTAATCCTAACACGTACGCTCACACTAACACGCGCCCTCACACGTACGCTCCCCCTAAACCGTTGTCGTACCTTCACCTGGACCCTAAACCGTCCCCGTCCCCTAACCCTAACCCTAGCCCGAACCCTAAACCTAACTCTTCCCCGATGCCTTCCCCTCACCCGTCCCCTAATCCTGACCCATACGCTCACATTAACCCGCGCCCTCACACGTACGTTCCCCTAAATCGTTGTCGTACCCTCACCTAGCCCTTAAACCGTCCCCTTCCCCTAACCCTAACCCTAGCCCGAACCCTAACCCTTCCCCGAAGCCTTCCCCTCACCCGTCCCCTAATCCTAACCCGTACGCTCACACTAAGCGGCGCACTCACACGTACGCTCCCCTAAACCGTTGTCGTACCCTCACCTGGACCCTAAACAGTCCCCGTCCCCTAACCCTAACCCTTCCCCGAAGCCTTCCCCTCACCCGTCCCCTAATCCTAACCCGTACGCTCACACTAAACCGCGCCCTCACACGTACGCTCCCCCTAAACCGTTGTCGTAGCCTCACCTGGACCATAAACCGTCCCCTTCCCCTAACCCTAACCCTAGCCCGAACCCTAACCCTTCCCCGAAGCCTTCCCCTCACCCGTCCCCTAATCCTAACCCGTACGCTCACACTAACCCGTGCCCTCACACGTACGTTCCCCCTAAACCGTTGTCGTACCCTCACCTGGACCCTAAACCGTCCCCGTCCCCTAACCCTAACCCTAGCCCGAACCCTAACTCTAAACCTTCCCCGAAGCCTTCCCCTCACCGGTCCCCTAATCCAAACCCGTACGTTCACACTAACCCGCACCCTCACACGTACGCTCCCCCTAAACCGTTGTCATACCCTCACCTGGACCCTAAACCTTCCCCGTCCACTAACCCTAACCCTAGCCCGAACCCTAACCCTAACCCTTCCCCGAAACCTTCCCCTCACCCGTCCCCTAATCCTAACCCGTACGCTCACACTAACCCGCGCCCTCACACGTACGCTCCCCCTAAAACGTTGTCGTACCCTCATCTGGACCCTAAACCGTCCCCGTCCCCTAATCCTAACCCTAGCCCGAAACCTAACCCTAACCCTTCCCCGAAGCCTTCCCCTCACCCGTCCCCTAATCCTAACCCGTACGCTCACACTAACCTGCGCCCTCACACGTACGCTCCCCCTAAACCGTTCTCGTACACTCACCTGAACCCTAAACCGTCCCCATCCCCTAACCCTAACCCGAGCCCGAAACCTAACCCTAACCCTTCCCCGAAGCCTTCCCCTCACCCGTCCCCTAATCCTAACCCGTACGCTCACACTAAGCAGCGCACTCACACGTACGCTCCCCTAAACCGTTGTCGTACCCTGACCTGGACCGTAAACAGTCCCCGTCCCCTAACCCTAACCCTTCCCCGAAGCCTTCCCCTCACCCGTCCCCTAATCCTAACCCGTACGCTCACACTAAGCCGCGCCCTCACACGTACGCTCCCCCTAAACCGTTGTCGTACCCTCACCTGGACCCTAAACCGTCCCCGTCCACTAACCCTAACCCTAGCCTGAACCCTAACCCTAACTGTTCCCCGAAGCCTTCCCCTCACCCATCCCCTAATCCTAACCCGTACGCTCACACTAACCCGCGACCTCACACGTACGCTCCCCCTAAACCGTTGTCGTACCCTCACATGGACCCTAAACCGTCCCCGTCCCCTAACTCTAACCCTAGCCCGAACTCTAACCCTAACCCTTCCCCGAAGCCTTCCCCTCACCCGTCCCCTAATCCTAACCCGTACGCTCACACTAACCTGCACCCTCACACGTACGCTCCCCCTAAACCGTTTTCATACACTCACCTGGACCCTAAACCTTCCCCGTCCACTAACCCTAACCCTAGCCCAAAACTTAACCCTAACCCTTCCCCGAAGCCTTCCCCTCACTCGTCCCCTAATCCTAACCCGTACGCTCACACTAACCCGCGCCCTCACACGTACGCTCCCCCTAAAACGTTGTCGTACCCTCATCTGGACCATAAACCGTCCCCGTCCCCTAACCCTAACCCTAGACCGAACCCTAAACCTAACCCTTCCCCGAAGCCTTCCCCTCACCCGTCCCCTAATCCTAACCCGTACGCTCACACTAACCTGCGCCCTCACACGTACGCTCCCACTAAACCGTTGTCGTACACTCACCTGTACCCTAAACCGTCCCCGTCCCCTAACCCTAACCCGAGCCCGAACCCTAACCCTAACCCTTCCCCGAAGCCTTCCCCTCACCCGTCCCCTAATCCTAACCCGTACGCTCACACTAACCCGCGCCCTCACACGTACGCTCCCCCTAAACCATTGTCGTACCCTCACCTGGACCCTAAACCGTCCCCGTCCCCTAACCCTAACCCTAGCCCGAACCCTAACCCTAACCCTTCCCCGAAGCCTTCCCCTCACCCTTCCCCTAATCCTAACCCGTACGCTCACACTACCCCGCGCCCTCACACGTACGCTCCCCCTAAACCGTTGTCGTACCCTCACCTGGACCCTAAACCGTCCCCGTCACCTAACCCTAACCCTAGCCCAAACCCTAACCCTAACCCTTCCCCGAAGCCTTCCCCTCACCCGTCCCCTAATCCTAACCCGTACGCTCACACTAACCCGCGCCCTCACACGTACGCTCCCCCTAAACCGTTGTCGTACCCTCACCTGGACGCTAAACCGTCCCCGTCCCCTGACCCTAACCCTACCCCGAACCCTAACCCTAACCCTTCCCCAAACCCTTCCCCTCACCAGTCCCCTAATCCTAACCCGTACGCTGACACTAAACCGCACCCTCACACGTACGCTCCCCCTAAACCGTTGTCGTACCCTCATCTGGACCCTAAACCGTCCCCGTCCCCTAACCCTAACCCTAGCCCGAACCCTAGCCCTAACCCTTCCCCGAAGCCTTCCCCTCACCTGTCCCCTAATCCTAACCCGTACGCTCACACTAACCCGCGCCCTCACACGAACGCTCCCCCTAAACCGTTGTCGTACCCTCACCTGGACCCTAAACAGTCCCCGTCCCCTAACCCTAACTCTAGCCCGAACCCTAACCCTAACCCTTCCCCGAAGCCTTCCCCTCACCCTTCCCCTAATCTTAACCCGTACGCTCACACTAACCCGCGCCCTCACACGTACGCTCCCCCTAAACCGTTGTCGTACCCTCACCTGGACCCTAAACCGTCCCCTTCCCCTAACCCTAACCCTAGCCCGAACCCTAACTCTAACTCTTCCCCGAAGCCTTCCCCTCAACCGTCCCCTAATCCTAACCCGTACGCTCACACTAACCCGTGCCCTCACACGTACGCTCCCCCTAAACCGTTGTCATACCCTCACCTGGACCCTAAACCTTCCCCGTCCACTAACCCTAACCCTAGCCCGAACCCTAACCCTAACCCTTCCCCGAAGCCTTCCCCTCACTCGTCCCCTAATCTTAACCCGTACGCTCACACTAACCCGCGCCCTCACACGTACGCTCCCCCTAAAACGTTGTCATACCCTCATCTGGACCCTAAACTGTCCCCGTCCCTTAACCCTAACCCTAGCCCGAACCCTAACCCTAACCCTTCCCCGAAGCCTTCCCCTCACCCGTCCCCTAATCCTAACCCGTACGCTCACACTAACCTGCGCCCTCACACGTACGCTCCCACTAAACCTTTGTCGTACACTCACCTGTACCTTAAACCGTCCCCGTCCCCTAACCCTAACCCGAGCCCGAACCCTAACCCTAACCCTTCCCCGAAGCCTTCCCCTCACCCGTCCCTTAATCCTAACCCGTACGCTCACACTAACCCGCGCCCTCACACGTACGCTCCCCCTAAACCATTGTCGTACCCTCACCTGGACCCTAAACCGTCCCCGTCCCCTAACTCTAACCCTAGCCCGAACCCTAACCCTAACCCTTCCCCGAAGCCTTCCCCTCACCCTTCCCCTAATCCTAACCCGTACGCTCACACTCACCCGCGCCCTCACACGTACGCTCCCCCTAAACCGTTGTCGTACCCTCACCTGGACCCTAAGCCGTCCCCGTCCCCTAACACTAACCCTAGCCAAAACCCTAACCCTAACCCTTCCCCGAAGCCTTCCCCTCACCCGTCCCCTAATCCTAACCTGTACGCTCACACTAACCCGCGCCCTCACACGTACGCTCCCCCTAAACCGTTGTCGAACCCTCACCTGGACGCTAAACCGTCCCCGTCCCCTAACCCTAACCCTAGCCCGAACCCTAACCCTAACCCTTCCCCAAACCCTTCCCCTCACCAGTCCCCTAATCCTAACCAGTACGCTGACACTAAACCGCACCCTCACACGTACGCTCCCCCTAAACCGTTGTCGTACCCTCATCTGGACCCTAAACCGTCCCCGTCCCCTAACCCTAACCCTAGCCCGAACGCTAACCCTATCCCTTCCACGAAGCCTTCCCTTCCCCCGTCCCCTAATCCTCACCCGTACGCTCACACTAACCCGCGCCCTCAGACGTACGCTCCCCCAAAACCGTTGTCGTACCCTCACCTGGACCCTAAACCGTCCCCGTCCCCTAACCCTAACCCTAGCCCGAACACTAACCCTAACTCTTCACAGAAGCCTTCCCCTCACCCTTCCCATAATCCTAACCCGTACGCTCACACTAACCCGTGCCTTCACACGTACGCTCCCCCTAAACCATTGTCGTACCCTCACCTGGACCCTAAACCGTCCCCGTCCCCTAACCCTAACCCTAGCCCAAACCCTAACTCTAAACATTCCCCGAAGCCTTCCCCTCACCCGTCCCCTAATCCTAACCCGTACGCTCACACTAACCCGCGCCCTCACACGTACGCTCCCCCTAAACCGTTGTCATACACTCACCTGGACCCTAAACCGTCCCCGTCCACTAACCCTAACCCTAGCCCGAACCCTAACCCTAACCCTTCCCCGAAGCCTTCCCCTCACCCGTCCCCTAATCCTAACCCGTACGCTCACACTAACCCGCACCCTCACATGTACGCTCCCCCTAAACCGTTGTCGTACCCTCATCTGGACCCTAAACCGTCCCCGGCCCCTAACCCTAACCCGAGCCCGAACCCTACCCCTAACCCTTCACCGAAGCCTTCCCCTCACCCGTCCCCTAATCCTAACCCGTACGCTCACACTAACCCGCGCCCTCACACGTACGCTCCCCCTAAACCGTTGTCGTACCCTCACATGGACCCTAAACCGTCCCCGTCCCCTAACTCTAACCCTAGCCCGAACTCTAACCCTAACCCTTCCCCGAAGCCTTCCCCTCACCCGTACCCTAATCCTAACCCGTACGCTCACACTAACCCGCGCCCTCACACGTACGCTCCCCCTAAACCGTTGTCGTACCCTCACCTGGACCCTAAACCGTCCCAGTCCCCTAACACTAACCCTAGCCCGAACCCTAACCCTAACACTTCCCAGAAGCCTTCCCCTCACCCGTCCCCTGATCCTAACCCGTACGCTCACACTAACCCGCGCCCTCACACGTACGCTCCCCCTAAACCGTTGTCGTACCCTCACCTGGACCCTAAACCGTCCCCTTCCCCTAACTCTAACCCTAGCCCGAACCCTAACCCTAACACTTCCCCGAAGCCTTCCCCTCACCCGTCCCCTAATCCTAACCCGTACGCTCACACTAACCCGCGCCCTCACACGTACGCTCCCCCTAAACCGTTGTCGTACCCTCACCTGGACCCTAAACCGTCCCCATCCCCTAACCCTAACCCTAGCCCGAACCCTAGCCCTAACCCTTTCCCGAAGCCTTCCCCTCACCCGTCCCCTAATCCTAACCCGTACGCTCACACTAACCCGCGCCCTCACACGTACGCTTCCCCTAAACCGTTGTCGTACCCTCATCTGGACCGTAAACCGTCCCCGTCCCCTAACTCTAACCCTAGCCCGAATGCTAACCCTAACCATTCCCCGAAGCCTTCCCCTCAACCGTCCCCTAATCCTAACCCGTACGCTCACAGTAACGTGCGCCCTCACACGTACGCACCCCCTAAACCGTTGTCGTACCCTCACCTGGACCCTAAACCGTCCCCGTCCCCTAACTGTAACCCTAGCCCGAAGCCTAACCCTAACCCTTCCCCAAAGCCTTCCCCTCACCCGTCCCCTAATCCTAACCCGTACGCTCACACTAACCCGCGCCCTCACACGTACGCTCCCCCTAAACCGTTGTCGTACCCTCACCTGGACGCTAAACCGTCCCCTTCCCCTAACCCTAACCCTAGCCCAAACCCTAACCCTAACTCTTCCCCGAAGCCTTCCCCTCACCCGTCCCCTAATCCTAACCCGTACGCTCACACTAACCCGCGCCCTCACACGTACGCTCCACCTAAACCGTTGTCGTACCCTCACCTGGACCCTAAACCGTCCCCGTCCCCTAACCCTAACCCTAGCCCGAACCCTAACCCTAACCCTTCCCCGAAGCCTTCCCCTCACCCGTCCCCTAATCCTAACCCGTTCGCTCACACTAACCTGCGCCCTCACACGTACGCTCCCCCTAAACCGTTGTCGTACCCTCACCTCGACCCTAAACCGTCCCAGTCCCCTAACCCTAACCCTAGCCCGAACCCTAACCCTAACCCTTCCCCGAAGCCTTCCCCTCACCCGTCCCCTAATCCTAACCCGTACGCTCACACTAACGCGCGCCCTCACACGTACGCTGTCTCTAAACCGTTGTCGTACCCTCACCTGGACCTTAAACCGTCCCCTTCCCCTAACCCTAACCCTAGCCCGAACCCAAACCCTAACCCTTCCCCGAAGCCTTCCCCTCACCCGTCCCCTAATCCTAACCCGTACGCTCACACTAACCCGCGCCCTCACACGTACGCTCCCCCTAAAACGTTGTCATAACCTCACCTGGTTCCTAAACCGTCCCCGTCCCCTAACCCTAACCCGAGCCCGAACCCTAACACGAACCCTTCCCCGAAGCCTTCCCCTCACCCATCCCTTAATACTAACCCGTACGCTCACACTAACCCGCGCCCTCACTCGTACGCTCCCCCTAAACCGTTGTTGTACCCTCACCTGGACCCTACACCGTCCCCGTCCCCTAACTCTAACCCTAGCCCGAACCCTAACCCTAACCCTTCCCCGAAGCCTTCCCCTCACCCGTCCCCTAATCCTAACCCGTACGCTCACACTAACCCGCGCCCTCACACGTACGCTCCCCCTAAACCGTTGTCGTACCCTCACCTGGACCCTAAACCGTCCCCTTCCCCTAACCCTAACCCTAGCCCAAACCCTAACCCTAACTCTTCCCCGAAGCCTTCCCCTCACCCGTCCCCTAATCCTAACCCGTACGCTCACACTAACCCGCGCCATCACACGTACGCTCCCCCTAAACCGTTGTCGTACCCTCACCTGGACCCTAAACCGTCCCCGTCCCCTAACCCTAACCCTAGCCCGAACCCTAACCCTAACCCTTCCCCGAAGCCTTCCCCTCACCCGTCCCCTAATCCTAACCCGTTCGCTCACACTAACCCGCGCCCTCACACGTACGCTCCCCCTAAACCGTTGTCGTACCCTCATCTCGACCCTAAACCGTCCCAGTCCCCTAACTCTAACCCTAGCCCGAAACCTAACCCTAACCCTTCCCCGAAGCCTTCCCCTCACCCGTCCCCTAATCCTAACCCGTACGCTCACACTAACGCGCGCCCTCACACGTACGCTGTCTCTAAACCGTTGTCGTACCCTCACCTGGACCTTAAACCGTCCCCTTCCCCTAACCCTAACCCTAGCCCGAACCCAAACCCTAACCCTTCCCCGAAGCCTTCCCCTCACCCGTCCCCTAATCCTAACCCGTACGCTCACAGTATCGCGCGCCCTCACACGTATGCTCCCCCTAAACCGTTGTCATAACCTCACCTGGATCCTAAACCGTCCCCGTCCCATAACCCTAACCCGAGCCCGAACCCTAACACTAACCCTTCCCCGAAGCCTTCCCCTCACCCATCCCTTAATACTAACCCGTACACTCACACTAACCCGCGCCCTCACTCGTACGCTCCCCCTAAACCGTTGTTGTACCCTCACCTGGACCCTAAACCGTCCCCGTCCCCTAACCCTAACCCTAGCCCGAACCCTAACCCTCAATCTTCCCCGAAGCCTTCCCCTCACACGTCCCCTAATCCTAACCCGTACGCTCACATTAACCCGCGCCCTCACACGTACGCTCCCCCTAAACCGTTGTCGTACCCTCACCTGGACCCTAAACCGTCCCCCCCTTCCCCTAACCCTAACCCTAGCCCGAACCCTAACCCAAACTCTTCCCCGAAGCCTTCCCCTCACACGTCCCCTAATCCTAACCCGTACGCTCACACTAACCCGCGCCCTCACACGTACGCTCCCCCTAAACCGTTGTCGTACCCTCACCTGGACCCTAAACCGTCCCCGTCCCCTAACCCTAACCCTAGCCCGAACCCTAACCCTAACCCTTCCCCGAAGCCTTCCCCTCACCCGTCCCCTAATACTAACCCGTACGCTCACACTAACCTGCGCCCTCACACGTACGCTCCCCCTAAACCGTTGTCGTACCCTCACCTGGACCCTAAACCGTCCCCGTCCCCTAACTCTAACCCTAGCCCGAACCCTAACCCTAACCCTTCCCCGAAGCCTTCCCCTCACCCGTCCCCTAATCCTAACCCGTACGCTCACACTAACCCGCGCCCTCACACGTACGCTCCCCCTAAACCGTTGTCGTACCCTCACCTGGACCCTAAACCGTCCCCTTCCCCTAACCCTAACCCTAGCCCAAACCCTAACCCTAACTCTTCCCCGAAGCCTTCCCCTCACCCGTCCCCTAATCCTAACCCGTACGCTCACACTAACCCGCGCCCTCACACGTACGCTCCACCTAAACCGTTGTCGTACCCTCACCTGGACCCTAAACCGTCCCTGTCCCCTAACCCTAACCCTAGCCCGAACCCTAACCCTAACCCTTCCCCGAAGCCTTCCCCTCACCCGTCCCCTAATCCTAACCCGTTCGCTCACACTAACCTGCGCCCTCACACGTACGCTCCCCCTAAACCGTTGTCGTACCCTCACCTCGACCCTAAACCGTCCCAGTCCCCTAACCCTAACCCTAGCCCGAACCCTAACCCTAACCCTTCCCCGAAGCCTTCCCCTCACCCGTCCCCTAATCCTAACCCGTACGCTCACACTAACGCGCGCCCTCACACGTACGCTGTCTCTAAACCGTTGTCGTACCCTCACCTGGACCTTAAACCGTCCCCTTCCCCTAACCCTAACCCTAGCCCGAACCCAAACCCTAACCCTTCCCCGAAGCCTTCCCCTCACCCGTCCCCTAATCCTAACCCGTACGCTCACACTAACCCGCGCCCTCACACGTACGCTCCCCCTAAAACGTTGTCATAACCTCACCTGGATCCTAAACCGTCCCCGTCCCCTAACCCTAACCCGAGCCCGAACCCTAACACGAACCCTTCCCCGAAGCCTTCCCCTCACCCATCCCTTAATACTAACCCGTACGCTCACACTAACCCGCGCCCTCACTCGTACGCTCCCCCTAAACCGTTGTTGTACCCTCACCTGGACCCTAAACCGTCCCCGTCCCCTAACCCTAACCCTAGCCCGAACCCTAACCCTCACTCTTCCCCGAAGCCTTCCCCTCACACGTCCCCTAATCCTAACCCGTACGCTCACACTACCCCGCGCCCTCACACGTACGCTCCCCCTAAACCGTTGTCGTACCCTCACCTGGACCCTAAACCGTCCCCTTCCCCTAACCCTAACCCTAGCCCAAACCCTAACCCTAACTCTTCCCCGAAGCCTTCCCCTCACCCGTCCCCTAATCCTAACCCGTACGCTCACACTAACCCGCGCCCTCACACGTACGCTCCCCCTAAACCGTTGTCGTACCCTCACCTGGACCCTAAACTGTCCCCGTCCCCTAACCCTAACCCTAGCCCGAACCCTAACCCTAACACTTCCCTGAAGCCTTCCCCTCACCCGTCCCCTAATCCTAACCCGTTCGCTCACACTAACCCGCGCCCTCACACGTACGCTCCCCCTAAACCGTTATCGTACCCTCACCTCGACCCTAAACCGTCCCAGTCCCCTAACCCTAACCCTAGCCCGAACCCTAACCCTAACCCTTCCCCGAAGCCTTCCCCTCACCCGTCCCCTAATCCTAACCCGTACGCTCACACTAACGCGCGCCCTCACACGTACGCTGTCTCTAAACCGTTGTCGTACCCTCACCTGGACCTTAAACCGTCCCCTTCCCCTAACCCTAACCCTAGCCCGAACCCAAACCCTAACCCTTCCCCGAAGCCTTCCCCTCACCCGTCCCCTAATCCTAACCCGTACGCTCACACTAACCCGCGCCCTCACACGTACGCTCCCCCTAAACCGTTGTCATAACGTCACCTGGACCCTAAACCGTCCCCTTCCCCTAACCCTAACCCTAGCCCGAACCCTAACCCAAAATCTTCCCCGAAGCCTTCCCCTCACACGTCCCCTAATCCTAACCCGTACGCTCACACTAACCTGCGCCCTCACACGTACGCTCCCCCTAAACCGTTGTCGTACCCTCACCTGGACCCTACACCGTCCCCGTCCCCTAACTCTAACCCTAGCCCGAACCCTAACCCTAACCCTTCCCCGAAGCCTTCCCCTCACCCGTCCCCTAATCCTAACCCGTACGCTCACACTAACCCGCGCCCTCACACGTACGCTCCCCCTAAACCGTTGTCGTACCCTCACCTGGACCCTAAACCGTCCCCTTCCCCTAACCCTATCCCTAGCCCAAACACTAACCCTAACTCTTCCCCGAAGCCTTCCCCTCACCCGTCCCCTAATCCTAACCCGTACGCTCACACTAACCCGCGCCATCACACGTACGCTCCCCCTAAACCGTTGTCGTACCCTCACCTGGACCCTAAACCGTCCCCGTCCCCTAACCCTAACCCTAGCCCGAACCCTAACCCTAACCCTTCCCCGAAGCCTTCCCCTCACCCGTCCCCTAATCCTAACCCGTTCGCTCACACTAACCCGCGCCCTCACACGTACGCTCCCCCTAAACCGTTGTCGTACCCTCATCTCGACCCTAAACCGTCCCAGTCCCCTAACTCTAACCCTAGCCCGAAACCTAACCCTAACCCTTACCCGAAGCCTTCCCCTCACCCGTCCCCTAATCCTAACCCGTACGCTCACACTAACGCGCGCCCTGACACGTACGCTGTCTCTAAACCGTTGTCGTACCCTCACCTGGACCTTAAACCGTCCCCTTCCCCTAACCCTAACCCTAGCCCGAACCCAAACCCTAACCCTTCCCCGAAGCCTTCCCCTCACCCGTCCCCTAATCCTAACCCGTACGCTCACACTAACCCGCGCCCTCACACGTACGCTCCCCCTAAACCGTTGTCATAACCTCACCTGGATCCTAAACCGTCCCCGTCCCATAACCCTAACCCGAGCCCGAACCCTAACACTAACCCTTCCCCGAAGCCTTCCCCTCACCCATCCCTTAATACTAACCCGTACGCTCACACTAACCCGCGCCCTCACTCGTACGCTCCCCCTAAACCGTTGTTGTACCCTCACCTGGACCCTAAACCGTCCCCGTCCCCTAACCCTAACCCTAGCCCGAACCCTAACCCTCACTCTTCCCCGAAGCCTTCCCCTCACACGTCCCCTAATCCTAACCCGTACGCTCACACTAACCCGCGCCCTCACACGTACGCTCCCCCTAAACCGTTGTCGTACCCTCACCTGGACCCTAAACCGTCCCCCCTTCCCCTAACCCTAACCCTAGCCCGAACCCTAACCCAAACTCTTCCCCGAAGCCTTCCCCTCACACGTCCCCTAATCCTAACCCGTACGCTCACACTAACCCGCGCCCTCACACGTACGCTCCCCCTAAACCGTTGTCGTACCCTCACCTGGACCCTAAACCGTCCCCGTCCCCTAAGCCTAACCCTAGCACGAACCCTAACCCTAACACTTCCCCGAAGCCTTCCCCTCACCCGTCCCCTAATACTAACCCGTACGCTCACACTAAGCGGCGCCCTCACACGTACGCTCCCCCTAAACCGTTGTCGTACCCTCACCAGGACCCTAAACCGTCCCCGTCCCCTAACTCTAACCCTAGCACGAACCCTAACCCTAACCCTTCCCCGAAGGCTTCCCCTCACCCGTCCCTTAATCCTAACCCGTACGCTCACACTAACCCGCGCCCTCACACATACGCTCCCCCTAAACCGTTGTCGTACCCTCACCTGGACCCTAAACCGTCCCTGTCCCCTAACCCTAACCCTAGCCCGAACCCAAACCCTAACACTTCCCCGAAGCCTTTCCCTCACCCGTCCCCTAATCCTAACCGTACGCTCACACTAACCTGCGCCCTCACACGTACGCTCCCCCTAAACCGTTGTCGTACCCTCACCTGGACCCTAAACCGTCCCCGTCCCCTAACTCTAACCCTAGCCCGAACCCTAACCCTAACCCTTCCCCGAAGCCTTCCCCTCACCCGTCCCCTAATCCTAACCCGTACGCTCACACTAACCCGCGCCCTCACACGTACGCTCCCCCTAAACCGTTGTCCTACCCTCACCTGGACCCTAAACCGTCCCCTTCCCCTAACCCTAACCCTAGCCCAAACCCTAACCCTAACTCTTCACCGAAGCCTTCCCCTCACCCGTCCCCTAATCCTAACCCGTACGCTCACACTAACCCGCGCCCTCACACGTACGCTCCCCCTAAACCGTTGTCGTACCCTCACCTGGATCCTAAACCGTCCCCGTCCCATAACCCTAACCGGAGCCCGAACCCTAACACTAACCCTTCCCCGAAGCCTTCCCCTCACCCATCCCTTAATACTAACCCGTACGCTCACACTAACCCGCGCCCTCACTCGTACGCTCCCCCTAAACCGTTGTTGTACCCTCACCTGGACCCTAAACCGTCCCCGTCCCCTAACCCTAACCCTAGCCCGAACCCTAACCCTCACTCTTCCCCGAAGCCTTCCCCTCACACGTCCCCTAATCCTAACCCGTACGCTCACACTAACGCGCGCCCTCACACGTACGCTGTCTCTAAACCGTTGTCGTACCCTCACCTGGACCTTAAACCGTCCCCTTCCCCTAACCCTAACCCTAGCCCGAACCCAAACCCTAACCCTTCCCCGAAGCCTTCCCCTCACCCGTCCCCTAATCCTAACCCGTACGCTCACACTAACCCGCGCCCTCACACGTACGCTCCCCCTAAACCATTGTGATACCCTCACCTGGATCCTAAACCGTCCCCGTCCCCTAACCCTAACCCGAGCCCGAACCCTAACACTAACACTTCCCCGAAACCTTCCCCTCACCCATCCCTTAATACTAACCCGTACGCTCACACTAACCCGCGCCCTCACTCGTACGCTCCCCCTAAACCGTTGTTGTACCCTCACCTGGACCCTAAACCGTCCACGTCCCCTAACACTAACCCTAGCCCGAACCCTAACCCTCACTCTTCCCCGAAGCCTTCCCCTCACACGTCCCCTAATCCTAACCCGTACGCTCACACTACCCTGCGCCCTCACACGTACGCTCCCCCTAAACCGTTGTCGTACCCTCACCTGGACCCTAAACCGTCCCCTTCCCCTAACCCTAACCCTAGCACGAACCCTAACCCAAACTCTTCCCCGAAGCCTTCCCCTCACACGTCCCCTAATCCTAACCCGTACGCTCACACTAACCCGCGCCCTCACACGTACGCTCCCCCTAAACCGTTGTCGTACCCTCACCTGGACCCTAAACCGTCCCCGTCCCCTAACCCTAACCCTAGCCCGAACCCTAACCCTAACCCTTCCCCGAAGCCTTCCCCTCACCCGTCCCCTAATCCTAACCCGTACGCTCACACTAACCCGCGCCCTCACACGTACGCTCCCCCTAAACCATTGTCGTACCATTACCTGGACCCTAAACCTTCCCCTTCCCCTAACCCTAACCCTAGCCCGAACCCTAACCCAAACACTTCCCCGAAGACTTCCCCTCATCCGTCCCCTAATCCTAACCCGTACGCTCACAATAACCCGCGCCCTCACACGTACGCTCCCCCTAAACCGTTGTCGTACTCTCACCTGGACCCTAAACCGTCCCCGTCCCCTAACCCTAACCCTAGCCCGAACCCTAACCCTAACACTTCCCTGAAGCCTTCCTCTCACCCGTCCCCTAATCCTAACCCGTACGCTCACACTAAGCGACGCCCTCACACGTACGCTCCTCCTAACCCGTTGTCGTACCCTCACCAGGACCCTAAACCGTCCGCGTCCCCTAACTCTAACCCTAGCACGAACCCTAACCCAAACCCTTCCCCAAAGGCTTCCCCTCACCCGTCCCTTAATCCTAACCCGTACGCTCACACTAACCCGCGCCCTCACACGTACGCTCCCCCTAAACCGTTGTCGTACCCTCACCTGGACCCTAAACCGTCCCCGTCCCCTAACCCTAACACTAGCCCGAACCCAAACCCTAACACTTCCCCGAAGCCTTTCCCTCACCCGTCCCCTAAACCTAACCCGTACGCTCACACTAACCTGCGCCCTCACATGTACGCTCCCCCTAAACCGTTGTCATACCCTCACCTGGACCCTAAACTGTCCCCGTCCCCTAACCCTAACCCTAGCCCGAACCCTAACCCTAACCCTTCCCCGAAGCCTTCCCCTTGCCCGTCCCCTAATCCTAACCCGTACGCTCACACTAACCCGCGCCCTCACACGTACGCTCCCCCTAAACCGTTGTCGTACCCTCACCTCGACCCTAAACCGTCCCCATCCCCTAACCCTAACCCTAGCCCGAACCCTAACCCTAACCCATCCCCGAAGCCTTCCCCTCACCCGTCCCCTAATCCTAACCCGTACGCTCACACTAAGCGGCGCCCTCACACGTACGCTCCCCCTAAACCGTTGTCGTACACTCACCAGGACCCTAAACCGTCCCCGTCCCCTAACTCTAACCCTAGCACGAACCCTAACCCTAACCCTTCCCCGAAGGCTTCCCCTCACCCGTCCCTTAATCCTAACCCGTACGCTCACACTAACCCGCGCCCTCACACGTACGCTCCCCCTAAACCATTGTCGTACCCTCACCTGGACCCTAAACCGTCCCCGTCCCCTAACCCTAACTCTAGCCCGAACCCAAACCCTAACACTTCCCCGAAACCTTTCCCTCACCCGTCCCCTAATGCTAACCCGTACGCTCACACTAACCCGCGCCCTCACACGTACGCTCCCCCTAAACCGTTGTCGTACCCTCACCTCGACCCTAAACCGTCCCCGTCCCCTAACCCTAACCCGAGCCCGAACCCTAACCCTAACCCTTCCCCGAAGCCTTCCCCTCACCCGTCCCCTAATCCTAACCCGTACGCTCACACTAACCCGCGCCCTCAGACGTACGCTCCCCCTAAACCGAAGTCGTACCCTCACCGGGACCCTAAACCGTCCCCGTCCCCTAACCCTAACCCTAGTCCGAACCCTAACCCTAACCCTTCCCCGAAGCCTTCCCCTCACCCGTCACCTAATCCTAACCCGTACGCTCACACTAACATGCGCCCTCACACGTACGCTCGCCCTAAACCGTTGTCGTACCCTCACCTGGACCCTAAACCGTCCCCGTCCCCTAACCCTAACCCTAGCCCGAACCCTAAACCTAACCCTTCCCCGAAGCCTTCCCCTCACCCGTCCCCTAATACTAACCCGTACGCTCACACTAACCCGCGCCCTCACACGTACGCTCCCCCTAAACCGTTGTCGTACCCTCACCTGGAGCCTAAACCGTCCCCGTCCCCTAACCCTAACCCTAGCCCGAACCCAAACCCTAACACTTCCCCGAAGCCTTTCCCTCACCCGTCCCCTAAACCTAACCCGTACGCTCACACTAACCTGCGCCCTCACATATACGCTCCCCCTAAACCGTTGTCATACCCTCACCTGGACCCTAAACTGTCCCCGTCCCCTAACCCTAACCCTAGCCCGAACCCTAAACCTAACCCTTCCCCGAAGCCTTCCCCTCGCCCGTCCCCTAATCCTAACCCGTACGCTCACACTAACCCGCGCCCTCACACGTACGCTCCCCCTAAACCGTTGTCGTACCCTCACCTCGACCCTAAACCGTCCCCATCCCCTAACCCTAACCCTACCCCGAACCCTAACCCTAACCCTTCCCCGAAGCCTTCCCCTCACCCGTCCCCTAATCCTAACCCGTACGCTCACACTAAGCGGCGCCCTCACACGTACGCTCCCCCTAAACCGTTGTCGTACACTCACCAGGACCCTAAACCGTCCCCGTCCCCTAACTCTAACCCTAGCACGAACCCTAACACTAACCCTTCCCCGAAGGCTTCCCCTCACCCGTCCCTTAATCCTAACCCGTAAGCTCACACTAACCCGCGCCCTCACACGTACGCTCCCCCTAAACCATTGTCGTACCCTCACCTGGACCCTAAACCGTCCCCGTCCCCTAACCCTAACTCTAGCCCGAACCCAAACCCTAACACTTCCCCGAAACCTTTCCCTCACCCGTCCCCTAATGCTAACCCGTACGCTCACACTAACCCGCGCCCTCACACGTACGCTCCCCCTAAACCGTTGTCGTACCCTCACCTCGACCCTAAACCGTCCCCGTCCCCTAACCCTAACCCGAGCCCGAACCCTAACCCTAACCCTTCCCCGAAGCCTTCCCCTCACCCGTCCCCTAATCCTAACCCGTACGCTCACACTAACCCGCGCCCTCAGACGTACGCTCCCCCTAAACCGTTGTCGTACCCTCACCGGGACCCTAAACCGTCCCCGTCCCCTAACCCTAACCCTAGTCCGAACCCTAACCCTAACCCTTCCCCGAAGCCTTCCCCTCACCCGTCACCTAATCCTAACCCGTACGCTCACACTAACATGCGCCCTCACACGTACGCTCGCCCTAAACCGTTGTCGTACCCTCACCTGGACCCTAAACCGTCCCCGTCCCCTAACCCTAACCCTAGCCCGAACCCTAAACCTAACCCTTCCCCGAAGCCTTCCCCTCACCCGTCCCCTAATACTAACCCGTACGCTCACACTAACCCGCGCCCTCACACGTACGCTCCCCCTAAACCGTTGTCGTACCCTCACCTGGACCCTAAACCGTCCCCGTCCCCTAACTCTAACCCTAGCCCGAACCCTAACCCTAACCCTTCCCCGAAGCCTTCCACTCACCCGTCCCCTAATACTAACCCGTACGCTCACACTAACCTGCGCCCTCACACGTACACTCCCCCTAAACCGTTGTCGTACCCTCACCTGGACCCTAAACAGTCCCCGTCCCCTAAATCTAACCCTAGCCCGAACCCTAACCCTCACTCTTCCCCGAAGCCTTCCCCTCACCGGTCCCCTAATCCTAACCCGTACGCTCACACTAATCCTCGCCCTCACACGTACGCTACCCCTAAACCATTGTCGTACCCTCACCTGGACCCTAAACCGTCCCCTTCCCATAACCCTAACCCTAGCCCGAAACCTAACCCAACCACTTCCCCGAAGCCTTCCCCTCATCCGTCCCCTAATCCTAACCCGTACGCTCACAATAACCCGCGCCCTCACACGTACGCTCCCCCTAAACCGTTGTCGTACCCTCACCTGGACCCTAAACCGTCCCCGTCCCCTAACACTAACCCCAGCCCGAACCCTAACCCTAACACTTCCCTGAAGCCTTCCCCTCACCCGTCCCCTAATCCTAACCCGTACGCTCACACTAACCTGCGCCCTCACACGTACGCTCCCCCTAAACTGTTGTCGTACCCTCACCTGGACCCTAAACCGTCCCCGTCCCCTAACTCTAACCCTAGACCGAACGCTAACCCTAACCATTCCCCGAAGCCTTCCCCTCAACCGTCCCCTAATCCTAACCCGTACGCTCACAGTATCGCGCGCCCTCACACGTACGCTCCCCCTAAACCGTTGTCGTACCCTCACCTGGACCCTAAACCGTCCCCGTCCCCTAACTCTAACCCTAGACCGAACGCTAACCCTAACCCTTCCCCGAAGCCTTCCCCTCACTCGTCCCCTAATCCTAACCCGTACGCTCACACTAACCCGCGCCCTCACACGTACGCTCCCCCTAAACCGTTGTCGTACCCTCACCTGGACCCTAAACCGTCCCCGTCCCCTAACTCTAACCCTAGCCCGAACCCTAACCCTAACCCTTCCCCGAAGCCTTCCCCTCACCCGTACCCTAATGCTAACCCGTACGCTCACACTAACCCGCGCCCTCACACGTACGCTCCCCCTAAACCGTTGTCGTACCCTCACCTGGACCCTAAACCGTCCCCGTCCCCTAACTCTAACCCTAGCCCGAACCCTAACGCTAACCCTTCCCCGAAGCCTTCCCCTCACCCGTCCCGTAATCCTAACCCGTACGCTCACACTAACCCGCGCCCTCACACGTACGCTCCCCTAAACCGTTGTCGTACCCTCACCTGGACCCTAAACCGTCCCCGTCCCCTAACCCTAAGCCTAGCCCGAACCCTAACCCTAACCCTTCCCCGAAGCCTTCCCCTCACCCGTCCCTTAATACTAAACCGTACGCTCACACTAACCCGCGCCCTCATACGTACGCTCCCCCTAAACCTTTGTCGTACCCTCACCTGGACCCTAAACCGTCCCCGTCCCCTGACTCTAACCCTAGCACGAACCCTAACCCTAACCCTTCCCCGAAGGCTTCCCCTCACCCGTCCCTTAATCCTAACCCGTACGCTCACACTAACCCGCGCCCTCACACGTACGCTCCACCTAAACCGTTGTCGTACCCTCACCTGGACCCTAAACCGTCCCCGTCCCCTAACCCTAACCCTAGCCCGAACCCAAACCCTAACACTTCCCCGAAGCCTTTCCCTCACCCGTCCCCTAATCCTAACCCGTACGCTCACACTAACCCGCGCCCTCACACGTACGCTCCCCCTAAACCGTTGTCGTACCCTCACCTGGACCCTAAACCGTCCCCGTCCCCTAACTCTAACCCTAGCCTAAACCCTAACCCTAACCCTTCCCCGAAGCCTTCCCCTCACCCGTCCCCTAATCCTAACCCGTACGCTCACACTAACCCGCGCCCTCACACGTACGCTCCCCCTAAACCGTTGTCCTACCCTCACCTGGACCCTAAGCCGTCCCCTTCCCCTAACCCTAACCCTAGCCCAAACCGTAACCCTAACTCTTCCCCGAAGCCTTCCCCTCACCCGTCCCCTAATCCTAACCTGTACGCTCACACTAACCCGCGCCCTCACA
This sequence comes from Leucopleurus acutus, assembly GCF_964270905.1. Lineage (NCBI taxonomy): Eukaryota > Metazoa > Chordata > Mammalia > Artiodactyla > Delphinidae > Leucopleurus > Leucopleurus acutus. The sequence continues at coordinate 16,764 of NW_028138645.1, read as the reverse complement.
CGTACGCTCCACCTAAACCGTTGTCGTACCCTCACCTGGACCCTAAACCGTCCCCGTCCCCTAACCCTAACCCTAGCCCGAACCCTAACCCTAACCCTTCCCCGAAGCCTTCCCCTCACCCGTCCCCTAATCCTAACCCGTACGCTCACACTAACCCGCGCCCTCACACGTACGCTCCCCCTAAACCGTTGTCATAACCTCACCTGGATCCGAAACCGTCCCCGTCCCCTAACCCTAACCCGAGCCCAAACCCTAACACGAACCCTTCCCCGAAGCCTTCCCCTCACCCATCCCTTAATACTAACCCGTACGCTCACACTAACCCGCGCCCTCACTCGTACGCTCCCCTTAAACCGTTGTTGTACCCTCACCTGGACCCTAAACCGTCCCCGTCCCCTAACTCTAACCCTAGCCCGAACCCTAACCCTCACTCTTCCCCGAAGCCTTCCCCTCACACGTCCCCTAATCCTAACCCGTACGCTCACACTAACCCGCGCCCTCACACGTACGCGCCCCCTAAACCGTTGTCGTACCCTCACCTGGACCCTAAACCGTCCCCGTCCCCTAACCCTAACCCTAGCCCGAACCCTAACCCTAACCCTTCCCCGAAGCCTTCCCCTCACCCGTCCCCTAATCCTAACCCGTTCGCTCACACTAACCCGCGCCCTCACACGTACGCTCCCCCTAAACCGTTGTCATACCCTCACCTCGACCCTAAACCGTCCCAGTCCCCTAACCCTAACCCTAGCCCGAACCCTAACCCTAACCCTTCCCCGAAGTCTTCCCCTCACCCGTCCCCTAATCCTAACCCGTACGCTCACACTAACGCGCGCCCTCACACGTACGCTGTCTCTAAACCGTTGTCGTACCCTCACCTGGACCTTAAACCGTCCCCTTCCCCTAACCCCAACCCTAGCCAGAACCCAAACCCTAACCCTTCCCCGAAGCCTTCCCCTCACCCGTCCCCTAATCCTAACCCGTACGCTCACACTAACCCACGCCCTCACACGTACGCTCCCCCTAAACCGTTGTCATAACCTCACCTGGATCCTAAAACGTCCCCGTCCCCTAACCCTAACCCGAGCCCGAACCCTAACACTAACCCTTCCCCGAAGCCTTCCCCTCACCCATCCCTTAATACTAACCCGTACGCTCACACTAACCCGCGCCCTCACATGTACGCTCCCCCTAAACCGTTGTCGTACACTCACCTGGACCCTAAACCGTCCCCGTCCACTAACCCTAACCCTAGCCCGAACCCTAACCCTAACCCTTCCCCGAAGCCTTCCCCTCACCCGTCCCCTAATCCTAACCCGTACGCTCACACTAACCCGCGCCCTCACACGTACGCTCCCCCTAAACCGTTGTCGTACCCTCACCTGGACCCTAAACCGTCCCCTTCCCCTAACCCTAACCCTAGCCCAAACCCTAACCCTAACTCTTCTCCGAAGCCTTCCCCTCACCCGTCCCCTAATCCTAACCCGTACGCTCACACTAACCCGCGCCCTCACACGTACGCTCCCCCTAAACCGTTGTCGTACCCTCACCTGGACCCTAAACCGTCCCCGTCCCCTAACCCTAACCCTAGCCCGAACCCTAACCCTAACCCTTCCCCGAAGTCTTCCCCTCACCCGTCCCCTAATCCTAACCCGTTCGCTCACACTAACCCGCGCCCTCACACGTACGCTCCCCCTAAACCGTTGTCGTACCCTCACCTCAACCCTAAACCGTCCCAGTCCCCTAACCCTAACCCTAGCCCGAACCCTAACCCTAACCCTTCCCCGAAGCCTTCCCCTCACCCGTCCCCTAATCCTAACCCGTACGCTCACACTAACCCGCGCCCTCACACGTACGCTCCCCCTAAACCGTTGTCATAACCTCACCTGGATCCTAAACCATCCCCGTCCCATAACCCTAACCCGAGCCCGAACCCTAACACTAACCCTTCCCCGAAGCCTTCCCCTCACCCATCCCTTAATACTAACCCGTACGCTCACACTAACCCGCGCCCTCACTCGTACGCTCCCCCTAAACCGTTGTTGTACCCTCACCTGGACCCTAAACCGTCCCCGTCCCCTAACTCTAACCCTAGCCCGAACCCTAACCCTCACTCTTCCCCGAAGCCTTCCCCTCACACGTCCCCTAATCCTAACCCGTACGCTCACACTAACCCGCGCCCTCACACGTACGCTCCCCGTAAACCGTTGTCGTACCATCACCTGGACCCTAAACCGTCCCCCCTTCCCCTAACCCTAACCCTAGCCCGAACCCTAACCCAAACTCTTCCCCGAAGCCTTCCCCTCACACGTCCCCTAATCCTAACCCGTACGCTCACACTAACCCGCGCCCTCACACGTACGCTCCCCCTAAACCGTTGTCGTACCCTCACCTGGACCCTAAACCGTCCCCGTACCCTAACCCTAACCCTAGCCCGAACCCTAACACTAACACTTCCCCAAAGCCTTCCCCTCACCCGTCCCCTAATACTAACCCGTACGCTCACACTAAGCGGCGCCCTCACACGTACGCTCCCCCTAAACCGTTGTCGTACCCTCACCAGGACCCTAAACCGTCCCCGTCCCCTAACTCTAACCCTAGCACGAACCCTAACACTAACCCTTCCCCGAAGGCTTCCCCTCACCCGTCCCTTAATCCTAACCCGTACGCTCACACTAACCCGCGCCCTCACACGTACGCTCCACCTAAACCGTTGTCGTACCCTCACCTGGACCCTAAACCGTCCCCGTCCCCTAACCCTAACCCTAGCCCGAACCCAAACCCTAACACTTCCCCGAAGCCTTTCCCTCACCCGTCCCCTAATCCTAACCCGTACGCTCACACTAACCTGCGCCCTCACACGTACGCTCCCCCTAAACCGTTGTCGTACCCTCACCTGGACCCTAAACCGTCCCCGTCCCCTAACTCTAACCCTAGCCCGAACCCTAACCCTAACCCTTCCCCGAAGCCTTCCCCTCACCCGTCCCCTAATCCTAACCCGTACGCTCACACTAACCCGCGCCCTCACACGTACGCTCCTCCTAAACCGTTGTCGTACCCTCACCTGGACCCTAAACCGTCCCCGTCCCCTAACCCTAACCCTAGCCCGAACCCTAACCCTAACCCTTCCCCGAAGCCTTCCCCTCACCCGTCCCCTAATCCTAACCCGTACGCTCACACTAACCCGCGCCCTCACTCGTACGCTCCCCCTAAACCGTTGTCATACCCTCACCTGGACCCTAAACCATCCCCGTCCCCTATACCTAACCCTAGCCCGAACCCTAACCCTAACCCTTCCCAGAAGCCTTCCCCTCACCCGTCCCCTAATCCTAACCCGTTCGCTCACACTAACCCGCGCCCTCACACGTACGCTCACCCTAAACCGTTGTCGTACCCTCACCTCGACCCTAAACCGTCCCCGTCCCCTAACCCTAACCCTAGCCCGAACCCTAACCCTAACCCTTCCCCGAAGCCTTCCCCTCACCCGTCCCCTAATCCTAACCCGTACGCTCACACTAACGCGCGCCCTCACACGTACGCTGTCTCTAAACCGTTGTCGTACCCTCACCTGGACCTTAAACCGTCCCCTTCCCCTAACACTAACCCTAGCCCGAACCCAAACCCTAACCCTTCCCCGAAGCCTTCCCCTCACCCGTCCCCTAATCCTAACCCGTACGCTCACACTAACCCGCGCCCTCAAACGTACGCTCCCCCTAAACCGTTGTCATACCCTCACCTGGATCCTAAACCGTCCCCGTCCCCTAACCCTAACCCGAGCCCGAACACTAACACTAACCCTTCCCCGAAACCTTCCCCTCACCCATCCCTTAATACTAACCCGTACGCTCACACTAACCCGCGCCCTCACTCGTACGCTCCCCCTAAACCGTTGTTGTACCCTCACCTGGACCCTAAACCGTCTCCGTCCCCTAACACTAACCCTAGCCCGAACCCTAACCCTCACTCTTCCCCGAAGCCTTCCCCTCACACGTTCCCTAATCCTAACCCGTACGCTCACACTAACCTGCGCCCTCACACGTACGCTCCCCCTAAACCGTTGTCGTACCCTCACCTGGACCCTAAACCGTCCCCGTCCCCTAACCCTAACCCTAGCACGAACCCTAACCCAAACTCTTCCCCGAAGCCTTCCCCTCACACGTCCCCTAATCCTAACCCGTACGCTCACACTAACCCGCGCCCTCACACGTACGCTCCCCCTAAACCGTTGTCGTACCCTCACCTGGACCCTAAACCGTCCCCGTCCCCTAACCCTAACCCTAGCCCGAACCCTAACCCTAACCCTTCCCCGAAGCCTTCCCCTCACCCGTCCCCTAATCCTAACCCGTACGCTCACACTAACCCGCGCCCTCACACGTACGCTCCCCCTAACCCGTTGTCGTACCCTCACCAGGACCCTAAACCGTCCCCGTCCCCTAACTCTAACCCTAGCACGAACCCTAACCCAAACCCTTCCCCAAAGGCTTCCTCTCACCCGTCCCTTAATCCTAACACGTACGCTCACACTAACCCGCGCCCTCACATATACGCTCCCCCTAAACCGTTGTCGTACCCTCACCTGGACCCTAAACCGTCCCCGTCGCCTAACCCTAACCCTAGCCCGAACCCAAACCCTAACACTTCCCCGAAGCCTTTCCCTCAGCCGTCCCCGAAACCTAACCCGTACGCTCACACTAACCTGCGCCCTCACATGTACGCTCCCCCTAAACCGTTGTCGTACCCTCACCTGGACCCTAAACTGTCCCCGTCCCCTAACCCTAACCCTAGCCCGAACCCTAACCCTAACCCTTCCCCGAAGCCTTCCCCTCGCCCGTCCCCTAATCCTAACCCGTACGCTCACACTAACCCGCGCCCTCACACGTACGCTCCCCCTAAACCGTTGTCGTACCCTCACCTCGACCCTAAACCGTCCCCATCCCCTAACCCTAAACCTAGCCCGAACCCTAACCCTAACCCTTCCCCGAAGCCTTCCCCTCACCCGTCCCCTAATCCTAACCCGTACGCTCACACTAAGCGGCGCCCTCACACGTACGCTCCCCCTAAACCGTTGTCGTACCCTCACCAGGACCCTAAACCGTCCCCGTCCCCTAACTCTAACCCTAGCACGAACCCTAACACTAACCCTTCCCCGAAGGCTTCCCCTCACCCGTCCCTTAATCCTAACCCGTACGCTCACACTAACCCGCGCCCTCACACGTACGCTCCCCCTAAACCATTGTCGTACCCTCACCTGGACCCTAAACCGTCCCCGTCCCCTAACCCTAACTCTAGCCCGAACCCAAACCCTAACACTTCCCCGAAACCTTTCCCTCACCCGTCCCCTAATGCTAACCCGTACGCTCACACTAACCCGCGCCCTCACACGTACGCTCCCCCTAAACCGTTGTCGTACCCTCACCTCGACCCTAAACCGACCCCGTCCCCTAACCCTAACCCGAGCCCGAACCCTAACCCTAACGCTTCCCCGAAGCCTTCCGCTCACCCGTCCCCTAATCCTAACCCGTACGCTCACACTAACCCGCGCCCTCAGACGTACGCTCCCCCTAAACCGTTGTGGTACCCTCACCTGGACCCTAAACCGTCCCCGTCCCCTAACCCTAACCCTAGCCCGAGACCTAACCCTAACCCTTCCCCGAAGCCTTCCCCTCACCCGTCACCTAATCCTAACCCGTACGCTCACACTAACCCGCGCCCTCACACGTACGCTCCCCCTAAACCATTGTCGTACCCTCACCTGGACCCTAAACCGTCCCCGTCCCCTAACCCTAACTCTAGCCCGAACCCAAACCCTGACACTTCCCCGAAACCTTTCCATCACCCGTCCCCTAATGCTAACCCGTACGCTCACACTAACCCGCACCCTCAGACGTACGCTCCCCCTAAACCGTTGTCGTACCCTCACCTGGACCCTAAACCGTCCCCGTCCCCTAACCCTAACCCTAGCCCGAACCCTAACCCTAACCCTTCCCCGAAGCCTTCCCCTCACCCGTCACCTAATCCTAACCCGTACGCTCACACTAACCCACGCCCTCACACGTACGCTCCCCCTAAACCGTTGTCGTACCCTCACCTGGACCCTAAACCGTCCCCGTCACCTAACACTAACCCTAGCCCGAATCCTAACCCTAACCCTTCCCCGAAGCCTTCCCCTCACCCGTCCCCTAAACTTAAACCGTACGCTCACACTAACCTGCGCCCTGACACGTACGCTCCCCCTAAACCGTTGTCGTACCCTCACCTCGACCCTAAACCATCCCCGTCCCCTAACCCTAACCCTAGCCCGAAACCTAACCCTAACCCTTCCCCAAAGCCTTCCCCTCACCCGTCCCCTAATCCTAACCCGTACGCTCACACTAACGCGCGCCCTCACACGTACGCTCCCTCTAAACCGTTGTCGTACCCTCACCTGGACCTTAAACCGTCCCCTTCCCCTAACCCTAACCCTAGCCCGAACCCTAACCCTAACCCTTCCCCGAAGCCTTCCCCTCACCCGTCCCCTAATCCTAACCCGTACGCTCACACTAACCCACGCCCTCACACGTACGCTCCCCCTAAACCGTTGTCATACCCTCACCTGGACCCTAAACCGTCCCCGTCCCCTAACCCTAACCCTAGCCCGAACCCTAACCCTAACACTTCCCCGAAGCCTTCCCCTCACCCGTCCCCTAATCATAACCCGTACGCTCACACTAAGCGGCGCCCTCACACGTACGCTCCCCCTCAACCGTTGTCGTACCCTCACCAGGACCCTAAACCGTCCCCGTCGCCTAACTCTAACCCTAGCACAAACCCTAACCCTAACCCTTCCCCGAAGGCTTCCCCTCACCCGTCCCCTAATCCTAACCCGTACGCTCACACTAACCTGCGCGCTCACACGTACGCTCCCCCTAAACCGTTGTCGTACCCTCACCTGGACCCTAAACTCTCCCCATCCCCTAACCCTAACCCTAGCCCGAACCCTAACCCTAACCCTTCCAATATCCTTCCCCTCACCCGTCCCCTAATCCTAACCTGAACGCTCACACTAACGCGCGGCCTCACACGTACGCTCCCTCTAAACCGTTGTCGTACCCTCACCTGGACCTTAAACCGTCCCCTTCCCCTAACCCTAACCCTAGCCCGAACCCTAACCCTAACACTTCCCCGAAGCCTTCCCCTCACCCGTCCCCTAATCCTAACCCGTACGCTCACACTAACCCGCGCCCTCACACGTACGCTCCCCCTAAACCGTTGTTGTACCCTCACCTGGACCCTAAACCGTCCCCGTCCCCTAACCCTAACCCTAGCCCGAACCCTAACCCTAACCCTTCCCCTAAGCTTTCCCCTCACCCGTCCCCTAATCCTAACCCGTACGCTCACACTAACCCACGCCCTCACACGTACGCTACCCCTAAACCGTTGTCGTACCCTCACCTGGACCCTAAACCGTCCCCGTCCCCTAACCCTAACCCTAGCCCGAACCCTAACCCTAACCCTTCCCCGAAGCCTTCCCCTCACCCGTCCCCTAATACTAACCCGTACGCTCACACTAACCTGCGCCCTCACACGTACGCTCCCCCTAAACCGTTGTCGTACCCTCACCTGGACCCTAAACCGTCCCCATCCCCTAACTCTAACCCTAGCCCGAACCCTAACCCTAACCCTTCCCCGCAGCCTTCCCCTCACCCGTCCCCTAATCCTAACCCGTACGCTCACACTAACCCGCGCCCTCAAACGTACGCTCCCCCTAACCCGTTGTCGTACCCTCACCAGGACCCTAAACCGTCCCCGTCCCCTAACTCTAACCCTAGCACGAACCCTAACCCAAACCCTTCCCCAAAGGCTTCCTCTCACCCGTCCCTTAATCCTAACCCGTACGCTCACACTAACCCGCGCCCTCACACGTACGCTCCCCCTAAACCGTTGTCGTACCCTCACCTGGACCCTAAACCGTCCCCGTCGCCTAACCCTAACCCTAGCCCGAACCCAAACCCTAACACTTCCCCGAAGCCTTTCCCTCAGCCGTCCCCGAAACCTAACCCGTACGCTCACACTAACCTGCGCCCTCACATGTACGCTCCCCCTAAACCGTTGTCGTACCCTCACCTGGACCCTAAACTGTCCCCATCCCCTAACCCTAACCCTAGCCCGAACCCTAACCCTAACCCTTCCCCGAAGCCTTCCCCTCGCCCGTCCCCTAATCCTAACCCGTACGCTCACACTAACCCGCGCCCTCACACGTACGCTCCCCCTAAACCGTTGTCGTACCCTCACCTCGACCCTAAACCGTCCCCATCCCCTAACCCTAAACCTAGCCCGAACCCTAACCCTAACCCTTCCCCGAAGCCTTCCCCTCACCCGTCCCCTAATCCTAACCCGTACGCTCACACTAAGCGGCGCCCTCACACGTACGCTCCCCCTAAACCGTTGTCGTACCCTCACCAGGACCCTAAACCGTCCCCGTCCCCTAACTCTAACCCTAGCACGAACCCTAACACTAACCCTTCCCCGAAGGCTTCCCCTCACCCGTCCCTTAATCCTAACCCGTACGCTCACACTAACCCGCGCCCTCACACGTACGCTCCCCCTAAACCATTGTCGTACCCTCACCTGGACCCTAAACCGTCCCCGTCCCCTAACCCTAACTCTAGCCCGAACCCAAACCCTAACACTTCCCCGAAACCTTTCCCTCACCCGTCCCCTAATGCTAACCCGTACGCTCACACTAACCCGCGCCCTCACACGTACGCTCCCCCTAAACCGTTGTCGTACCCTCACCTCGACGCTAAACCGACCCCGTCCCCTAACCCTAACCCGAGCCCGAACCCTAACCCTAACGCTTCCCCGAAGCCTTCCGCTCACCCGTCCCCTAATCCTAACCCGTACGCTCACACTAACCCGCGCCCTCAGACGTACGCTCCCCCTAAACCGTTGTCGTACCCTCACCTGGACCCTAAACCGTCCCCGTCCCCTAACCCTAACCCTAGCCCGAGACCTAACCCTAACCCTTCCCCGAAGCCTTCCCCTCACCCGTCACCTAATCCTAACCCGTACGCTCACACTAACCCGCGCCCTCACACGTACGCTCCCCCTAAACCATTGTCGTACCCTCACCTGGACCCTAAACCGTCCCCGTCCCCTAACCCTAACTCTAGCCCGAACCCAAACCCTAACACTTCCCCGAAACCTTTCCCTCACCCGTCCCCTAATGCTAACCCGTACGCTCACACTAACCCGCGCCCTCACACGTACGCTCCCCCTAAACCGTTGTCGTACCCTCACCTCGACCCTAAACCGACCCCGTCCCCTAACCCTAACCCGAGCCCGAACCCTAACCCTAACGCTTCCCCGAAGCCTTCCCCTCACCCGTCCCCTAATCCTAACCCGTACGCTCACACTAACCCGCGCCCTCAGACGTACGCTCCCCCTAAACCGTTGTCGTACCCTCACCTGGACCCTAAACCGTCCCCATCCCCTAACCCTAACCCTAGCCCGAACCCTAACCCTAACCCTTCCCCGAAGCCTTCCCCTCACCCGTCACCTAATCCTAACCCGTACGCTCACACTAACCCGCGCCCTCACACGTACGCTCCCCCTAAACCATTGTCGTACCCTCACCTGGACCCTAAACCGTCCCCGTCCCCTAACCCTAACTCTAGCCCGAACCCAAACCCTGACACTTCCCCGAAACCTTTCCATCACCCGTCCCCTAATGCTAACCCGTACGCTCACACTAACCCGCACCCTCAGACGTACGCTCCCCCTAAACCGTTGTCGTACCCTCACCTGGACCCTAAACCGTCCCCGTCCCCTAACCCTAACCCTAGCCCGAACCCTAACCCTAACCCTTCCCCGAAGCCTTCCCCTCACCCGTCACCTAATCCTAACCCGTACGCTCACACTAACCCGCGCCCTCACACGTACGCTCCCCCTAAACCGTTGTCGTACCCTCACCTGGACCCTAAACCGTCCCCGTCACCTAACACTAACCCTAGCCCGAATCCTAACCCTAACCCTTCCCCGAAGCCTTCCCCTCACCCGTCCCCTAAACTTAAACCGTACGCTCACACTAACCTGCGCCCTGACACGTACGCTCCCCCTAAACCGTTGTCGTACCCTCACCTCGACCCTAAACCATCCCCGTCCCTAACCCTAACCCTAGCCCGAAACCTAACCCTAACCCTTCCCCAAAGCCTTCCCCTCACCCGTCCCCTAATCCTAACCCGTACGCTCACACTAACGCGCGCCCTCACACGTACGCTCCTTCTAAACCGTTGTCGTACCCTCACCTGGACCTTAAACCGTCCCCTTCCCCTAACCCTAACCCTAGCCCGAACCCTAACCCTAACCCTTCCCCGAAGCCTTCCCCTCACCCGTCCCCTAATCCTAACCCGTACGCTCACACTAACCCACGCCCTCACACGTACGCTCCCCCTAAACCGTTGTCATACCCTCACCTGGACCCTAAACCGTCCCCGTCCCCTAACCCTAACCCTAGCCCGAACCCTAACCCTAACACTTCCCCGAAGCCTTCCCCTCACCCGTCCCCTAATCATAACCCGTACGCTCACACTAAGCGGCGCCCTCACACGTACGCTCCCCCTCAACCGTTGTCGTACCCTCACCAGGACCCTAAACCGTCCCCGTCGCCTAACTCTAACCCTAGCACAAACCCTAACCCTAACCCTTCCCCGAAGGCTTCCCCTCACCCGTCCCCTAATCCTAACCCGTACGCTCACACTAACCTGCGCGCTCACACGTACGCTCCCCCTAAACCGTTGTCGTACCCTCACCTGGACCCTAAACTGTCCCCATCCCCTAACCCTAACCCTAGCCCGAACCCTAACCCTAACCCTTCCAATATCCTTCCCCTCACCCGTCCCCTAATCCTAACCTGAACGCTCACACTAACGCGCGGCCTCACACGTACGCTCCCTCTAAACCGTTGTCGTACCCTCACCTGGACCTTAAACCGTCCCCTTCCCCTAACCCTAACCCTAGCCCGAACCCTAACCCTAACACTTCCCCGAAGCCTTCCCCTCACCCGTCCCCTAATCCTAACCCGTACGCTCACACTAACCTGCGCCCTCACACGTACGCTCCCCCTAAACCGTTGTTGTACCCTCACCTGGACCCTAAACCGTCCCCGTCCCCTAACCCTAACCCTAGCCCGAACCCTAACCCTAACCCTTCCCCTAAGCTTTCCCCTCACCCGTCCCCTAATCCTAACCCGTACGCTCACACTAACCCACGCCCTCACACGTACGCTCCCCCTATACCGTTGTCGTACCCTCACCTGGACCCTAAACCGTCCCCGTCCCCTAACCCTAACCGTAGTCCGAACCCTAACCCTAACTCTTCTCCGAAGCCTTCCCCTCACCCGTCCCCTAATCCTAACCCGTACGCTCACACTAACCTGCGCCCTCACACGTATGCTCCCCCTAAACCGTTGTCGTACCCTCACCTGGACCCTAAACCGTCCCCGTCCCCTAACCCTAACCCTAGCCAGAACGGTAACCCGAACACTTCCCCGATGCCTTCCCCTCACCCGTACCCTAATCCTAAACCGTACGCTCACACTAACGCGCGCCCTCACACGTACGCTCCCTCTAAACCGTTGTCGTACCCTCACCTGGACCTTAAACCGTCCCCGTCCCCTAACCCTAACCCGAGCCCGAACCCTAACACTAACCCTTCCCCGAAGCCTTCCCCTCACCCGGCCCTTAATACTAACCCGTACGCTCACACTAACCCGCGCCCTCACACGTACACTCCCCCTAAACCATTGTCGTACCCTCACCTGGACCCTAAACCGTCCCCATCCCCTAACTCTAACCCTAGCCCGAACCCTAACCCTCACTCTTCCCCGAAGCCTTCCCCTCACCCGTCCCCTAATCCTAACCCGTACGCTCACACTAACCCGCGCCCTCACACGTACGCTCCCCCTAAACCGTTGTCGTACCCTCACCTGGACCCTAAACCGTCCCCTTCCCCTAACCCTAACCCTACACCGAACCCTAACCCAAACTCTTCCCCGAAGCCTTCCCCTCACCCGTCCCCTAATCCTAACCCGTACGCTCACACTAACCCGCGCCCTCACATGTACGCTCCCCCTAAACCGTTGTCGTACCCTCACCTGGACCCTAAACCGTCCCCGTCCCCTAACCCTAACCCTAGCCCGAACCCAAACCCTAACACTTCCCCGAAGCCTTTCCCTCACCCGTCCCCTATACCTAACCCGTACGCTCACACTAACCTGCGCCCTCACACGTACGCTCCCCCTAAACCGTTGTCGTACCCTCACCTGGACCCTAAACTGTCCCCGTCCCCTTACCCTAACCCTAGCCCGAACCCTAACCCTAACCCTTCCCCGAAGCCTTCCCCTCGCCCGTCCCCTAATCCTAACCCGTACGCTCACACTAACCCACGCCCTCACACGTACGCTCCCCCTAAACCGTTGTCGTACCCTCACCTGGACCCTAAACCGTCCCCGTCCCCTAACCCTAACCCTAGCCCGAACACTAACCCTAACTCTTCCCAGAAGCCTTCCCCTCACCCGTCCCCTAACCCTAACCCGTACGCTCACACTAACCCGTGCCTTCACACGTACGCTCCCCCTAAACCGTTGTCGTACCCTCACCTGGACCCTAAACCGTCCCCGTCCCCTAACCCTAACCCTAGCCCGAACCCTAACTCTAAACATTCCCCGAAGCCTTCCCCTCACCCGTCCCCTAATCCTAACCCGTACGCTCACACTAACCCACGCCCTCACACGTACGCTCCCCCTAAAACGTTGTCGTACACTCAACTGGACCCTAAACCGTCCCCGTCCACTAACCCTAACCCTAGCCCGAACCCTAACCCTAACTCTTCCCCGAAGCCTTCCCCTCACCCGTCCCCTAATCCTAACCCGTACGCTCACACTAACCCGCGCCCTCACATGTACACTCCCCCTAAACCGTTGTCGTACCCTCATCTGGACCCTAAACAGTCCCCGGCCCCTAACCCTAACCCGAGCCCGAACCCTAACCCTAACCCTTCACCGAAGCCTTCCCCTCACCCGTCCCCTAATCCTAACCCGTACGCTCACACTAACCCGCGCCCTCACACGTACGTTTCCCTAAGCCGTTGTCATACCCTCACCTGGACCCTAAACCGTCCACGTCCCCTAACCCTAACCCGAGCCCGAACCCTAACCGTAACCCTTCCCCGAAGCCTTCCCCTCACCCGTACCCTAATACTAACCCGTACGCTCACACTAACGCGCGACATCACACGTACGCTCCCTCTAAACCGTTGTCGTACCCTCACCTGGACCTTAAACCGTCCCCTTCCCCTAACCCTAACCCTAGCCCGAACCCTAACCCTAACGCTTCCCCGAAGCCTTCCCCTCACCCGTCCCTTAATCCTAACCCGTACGCTCACACTAACCCGCGCCCTCACATGTACGCTCCCCCTAAACCGTTGTCATACCCTAACCTGGATCCTAAACCGTCCCCGTCCCCTAACCCTAACCCGAGCCCGAACCCTAACCCTAACCCTTCCCCGAAGCCTTCCCCTCACACATCCCTTAATACTAACCCGTACGCTCACACTAACCCGCGCCCTCACACGTACGCTCCCCCTAAACCGTTGTTGTACCCTCACCTGGACCCTAAACCATCCCCGTCCCCTAACCCTAACCCTAGCCCGAACCCTAACCCTAACCGTTCCCCGAAGCCTTCCCCTCACCCGTCCCCTAATACTAACCCGTACGCTCACACTAACCTGCGCCCTCACACGTACGCTCCCCCTAAACTGTTATCGTACCCTCACCTGGACCCTAAACCGTCCCCGTCCCCTAACTCTAACCCTAGCCCGAACCCTAACCCTAACCCTTCCCCGCAGCCTTCCCCTCACCCGTCCCCTAATCCTAACCCGTACGCTCACACTAACCCGCGCCCTCACACGTACGCTCCCCCTAAACCGTTGTCGTACCCTCACCTGGACCCTAAACCGTCCCCTTCCCCTAACCCTAACCCTAGCCCGAACCCTAACCCTAACTCTTCCCCGAAGCCTTCCCCTCACCCGTCCCCTAATCCTAACCCGTATGCTCACAGTAACCTGCGCCCTCACATGTATGCTTCCCCTAAACCGTTGTCGTACCCTCATCTGGACCCTAAACCGTCGCCGTCCCCTAACCCTAACCCTAGCCCGAACGCTAACCCTAACACTTCCCCGAAGCCTTCCCCTCACCCGTCCCCTAATCCTAACCCGTAGGCTCACACTAACGCGCGCCCTCACACGTACGCTCCCTCTAAACCGTTGTCGTACCCTCACCTGGACCTTAAACCGTCCCCGTCCCCTAACCCTAACCCGAGCCCGAACCCTAACACTAACCCTTCCCCGAAGCCTTCCCCTCACCCGTCCCTTAATACTAACCCATACGCTCACACTAACCCGCGCCCTCACATGTACGCTCCCCCTAAACCGTTGTCGTACCCTCACCTGGACCCTAAACCGTCCCCGACCCCTAACTCTTACCCTAGCCCAAACCCTAACCCTCACTCTTCCCCGAAGCCTTCCCCTCACCCTTCCCATAATCCTAACCCGTACGCTCACACCAACCCGCGCCCTCACACGTACGCTCCCTCTAAACCGTTGTCGTACCCTCACCTGGACCTTAAACCGTCCCCGTCCCCTAATTCTAACCCGAGCCCGAACCCTAACACTAACCCTTCCCCGAAGCCTTCCCCTTACCCGTCCCTTAATACTAACCCGAACGCTCACACTAACCCACGCCCTCACACGTACGCTCCCGCTAAACCGTTGTCGTACCCTCACCTGGACCCTAAACCGTCCCCGTCCCCTAACTCTTACCCTAGCCCGAACCCTAACCCTCACTCTTCCCCGAAGCCTTCCCCTCACCCGTCCCCTAATCCTAACCCGTACGCTCACACTAACCCGCGCCCTCACACGTACGCTCCCCCTAAACCGTTGTCGTACCCTCACCTGGACCCTAAACCGTCCCCTTCCCCTAACCCTAACCCGAGCCCGAACCCTAACCTAAACTCTTCCCAGAAGCCTTCCCCTCGCCCGTCCCCTAATCCTAACCCGTACGCTCACACTAACCCGCGCCCTCACACGTACGCTCCCCCTAAACCGTTGTCGTACCCTCACCTGGACCCTAAACCGTCCCCATCCCCTAACTCTAACCCTAGCCCGAACCCTAACCCTAACCCTTCCCCGAAGCCTTCCCCTCACCCGTCCCCTAATCATAACCCGTACGCTCACACTAACCCGCGCCCTCACACGTACGCTCCACCTAAACCGTTGTCGTACCCTCACCTGGACCCTAAACCGTCCCCTTCCCCTAACCCTAACCCTACCCCGAACCCTAACCCTAACCCTTCCCCGAAGCCTTCCCCTCACCCGTCCCCTAATCCTAACCCGTACGCTCACACTAACCTGCGCCCTCACACGTACGCTCCCTATAAACCGTTGTCGTACCCTCACCTGGACCTTAAACCGTCCCCGTCCCCTAACCCTAACCCGAGCCCGAACCCTAACCTTAACCCTTCCCCGAAGCCTTCCCCTCACCCGTCCCTTAATACTAACCCGTACGCTCACACTAACCCGCGCCCTCACACGTACGCTCCCCCTACACCGTTGTCGTACCCTCACCTGGACCCTAAACCGTCCCCGTCCCCTAACTCTTACCCTAGCCCGAACCCTAACCCTCACTCTTCCCCGAAGCCTTCCCCTCACCCGTCCCCTAATCCTAACCTGTACGCTCACACTAACCCGCGCCCTCACACGTACGGTCCCCCTAAACCGTTGTCATACCCTCACCTGGATCCTAAACCGTCCCCGTCCCCTAACCCTAACCCGAGCCCGAACCCTAACCCTAACCCTTCCCCGAAGCCTTCCCCTCACACATCCCTTAATACTAACCCGTACGCTCACACTAACCCGCGCCCGCACACGTACGCTCCCCCTAAACCGTTGTTGTACCCTCACCTGGACCCTAAACTGTCCCCGTACACTAACCCTAACCCTAGCCCGAACCCTAACCCTAACCCTTCCCCGAAGCCTTCCCCTCACCCGTCCCCTAATCCTAACCCGTACGCTCACACTAACCCACGACCTCACACGTACGCTCCCCCTAAACCGTTGTCGTACCCTCACCTGGACCCTAAACCGTCCCTGTCCCCTAACCCTAACCCTAGCCCGAACCCTAACCCTAACCCTTCCCCGAAGCCTTCCCCTCACCCGTCCCCTAATTCTAACCCGTACGCTCACACTAACCTGCGCCCTCACACGTACGCTCCCCCTAAACCGTTGTCGTACCCTCACCTGGACCCTAAACCGTCCCCATCCCCTAAATCTAACCCTAGCCCAAACCCTAACCCTAACCCTTCCCCGCAGCCTTCCCCTCACCCGTCCCCTAATCCTAACCCGTACGCTCACACTAACCCGCGCCCTCACACGTACGCTCCCCCTAAACCGTTGTCGTACCCTCACCTGGACCCTAAACCGTCCCCGTCCCCTAACCCTAACCCTAGCCCGAACCCTAACCCTAACCGTTCCCCGAAGCCTTCCCCTCATCCGTCCCCTAACACTAACCCGTACGCTCACACTAACCTGCGCCCTCACACGTATGCTCCCCCTAAACCGTTGTCGTACCCTCACCTAGACCCTAAACTGTCCCCGTCCCCTAACTCTAACCCTAGCCCGAACCCTAACCCTTCCCCGCAGCCTTCCCCTCACCCGTCCCCTAATCCTAACCCG
>NW_028138646.1:0-63076 GCF_964270905.1 Leucopleurus acutus | reverse complement strand
GGAGAACCAATGAGAGACTAGCTGGAGGTGTCTGGACGGGCAAATTTAACTCTCATTTCCCACCAGGAAGAGGAATTAACCAAAGGCTCAGCGTGCCGTGCCGGAACCAGATTAGGGCCTGAAGCAATCCTGCGGTGTTGCGGCCAGCTCACAAGAAAGCGAGTTGAAGAAAGGAGCTCAGGGGCACTGTAATTCACAAACCTGCAGAGTTATAAATGACAGCTATCGTCCAAAAATATACTGAAGTAAGGCTGCCAAGAGGACTTGAAAGCGGGGCAGAATTGCAGGAAACCGATTTCAGGAGGTAGACTGGAATTGCATTTAAAGCATAGGAAAAGAGGCAGAACGTCTACAATGATGCACTTGGCCAAAAAGGGCGTATGCGTTTTTTCCTGAATATATTCAGGAAAAAACGCATACGCCCTTTTTGGCCAACCAAGCAAGCTTGCAAAGGAAATCTGCACTACAATGAAGTCTCACTTCCCCCCGGTCAAAAGGGCCATCTGAAAAAAGTGTAAAATCCAGAAAGGCAGGACAGGCCATGGAGAACTGGGAGCCTTGTTATGCTGATGGGCGGGATGTAAATTGCCAACAGCCACTCGGGAGAGGTGTATGGTGTTTCCTGAAACATCTAAAAAACAAAGCAACAGAGCCTAGGGCACTTCCACTTATGGTCCTGTAGCTTGGGAAATTAAAATCAGAAAGACACAGCCACCCCAAAGTTTGGGACGGCTCTGTTTACAAGAACCTCGTTTACGGTACAAGTTCAATATCGCAGAAAGTGAAAAATGGATAAAGAAGTTGTGGTACTTACGTACAATGCAATATCACTCAGCAATGAAATCTATGTCATCAGGCCCATAGCAGCATAATGAGTGGATTCAGGTATGATGATTCTAACTGAAATAAGTCACACAGAAAAAGAAACATCATAAGATATCACTAATACACGGAATGTAAACTTGGCTACACAGGAACTGGATTACAAAACAGAACAGGGTCTCAAATTTAGAAAACCAACTTATGCTTGCTTAAGGGGAAAGGTGAGTTGGGGTGCTGCATAAAACCAGAGATTGAAATGAGCACAGATAAAGTTCCTTAAGCCAAATATGGAATAGACAAGAACTACTCCTTGCTCAACGAAATGGACTCAACACCCCATATTAAACGCCTAAGAATGTACCTGACTAGTAAGTATCTTAAAACCTATGGATTGCTATGTCTCTGAAAGAGAATCAAGCGTGTGTACAGGGGCATAAACGCAGCAGTGATAGGATTGGAGAGGTTCGGTGAGCAAATGAAGACCCTTTGAAGTCATATTGCTTGGTACCCATTCCACGGGTCTCAACTCTCCAGGTTTAAGGGATTCTTCCTTCAGGTAAAACATGCACGTGGAACCCAGAGTATGATCAACCGTGTGATCGGGAGACGTGTTCCAATATGTCTCAATTCTCGTCCCCTGGTACTCGGGTGTAACATTCCAGACGCTTTACTAACACTCTCCCGACTTGGAGAGTCAGTGCCTTTAACCACCTGTTTGGCCCATTTGCAATTTCTGAGGAAGATGAACAGGAATAGGGAGAACCAATGAGAGACTAGCTGGAGGTGTCTGGACGGGCAAATTTAACTCTCATTTCCCACCAGGAAGAGGAATTAACCAAAGGCTCAGCGTGCCGTGCCGGAACCAGATTAGGGCCTGAAGCAATCCTGCGGTGTTGCGGCCAGCTCACAAGAAAGCGAGTTGAAGAAAGGAGCTCAGGGGCACTGTAATTCACAAACCTGCAGAGTTATAAATGACAGCTATCGTCCAAAAATATACTGAAGTAAGGCTGCCAAGAGGACTTGAAAGCGGGGCAGAATTGCAGGAAACCGATTTCAGGAGGTAGACTGGAATTGCATTTAAAGCATAGGAAAAGAGGCAGAACGTCTACAATGATGCACTTGGCCAAAAAGGGCGTATGCGTTTTTTCCTGAATATATTCAGGAAAAAACGCATACGCCCTTTTTGGCCAACCAAGCAAGCTTGCAAAGGAAATCTGCACTACAATGAAGTCTCACTTCCCCCCGGTCAAAAGGGCCATCTGAAAAAAGTGTAAAATCCAGAAAGGCAGGACAGGCCATGGAGAACTGGGAGCCTTGTTATGCTGATGGGCGGGATGTAAATTGCCAACAGCCACTCGGGAGAGGTGTATGGTGTTTCCTGAAACATCTAAAAAACAAAGCAACAGAGCCTAGGGCACTTCCACTTATGGTCCTGTAGCTTGGGAAATTAAAATCAGAAAGACACAGCCACCCCAAAGTTTGGGACGGCTCTGTTTACAAGAACCTCGTTTACGGTACAAGTTCAATATCGCAGAAAGTGAAAAATGGATAAAGAAGTTGTGGTACTTACGTACAATGCAATATCACTCAGCAATGAAATCTATGTCATCAGGCCCATAGCAGCATAATGAGTGGATTCAGGTATGATGATTCTAACTGAAATAAGTCACACAGAAAAAGAAACATC
Source organism: Leucopleurus acutus (assembly GCF_964270905.1). Classification (NCBI taxonomy): domain Eukaryota; kingdom Metazoa; phylum Chordata; class Mammalia; order Artiodactyla; family Delphinidae; genus Leucopleurus; species Leucopleurus acutus. The sequence continues at coordinate 60,567 of NW_028138646.1, read as the reverse complement.
ATAAGATATCACTAATACACGGAATGTAAACTTGGCTACACAGGAACTGGATTACAAAACAGAACAGGGTCTCAAATTTAGAAAACCAACTTATGCTTGCTTAAGGGGAAAGTTGAGTTGGGGTGCTGCATAAAACCAGAGATTGAAATGAGCACAGATAAAGTTCCTTAAGCCAAATATGGAATAGACAAGAACTACTCCTTGCTCAACGAAATGGACTCAACACCCCATATTAAACGCCTAAGAATGTACCTGACTAGTAAGTATCTTAAAACCTATGGATTGCTATGTCTCTGAAAGAGAATCAAGCATGTGTACAGGGGCATAAACGCAGCAGTGATAGGATTGGAGAGGTTCGGTGAGCAAATGAAGACCCTTTGAAGTCATATTGCTTGGTACCCATTCCACGGGTCTCAACTCTCCAGGTTTAAGGGATTCTTCCTTCAGCTAAAACATGCACGTGGAACCCAGAATATGATCAACCATGTGATCGGGAGACGTGTTCCAATATGTCTCAATTCTCGTCCCCTGGTACTCGGGTGTAACATTCCAGACGCTTTACTAACACTCTCCCAACTTGGAGAGTCAGTGCCTTTAACCTCCTGTTTGGCCCATTTGCAATTTCTGAGGAAGATGAACAGGAATAGGGAGAACCAATGAGAGACTAGCTGGAGGTGTCTGGACGGGCAAATTTAACTCTCATTTCCCACCAGGAAGAGGAATTAACCAAAGGCTCAGCGTGCCGTGCCGGAACCAGATTAGGGCCTGAAGCAATCCTGCGGTGTTGCGGCCAGCTCACAAGAAAGCGAGTTGAAGAAAGGAGCTCAGGGGCACTGTAATTCACAAACCTGCAGAGTTATAAATGACAGCTATCGTCCAAAAATATACTGAAGTAAGGCTGCCAAGAGGACTTGAAAGCGGGGCAGAATTGCAGGAAACCGATTTCAGGAGGTAGACTGGAATTGCATTTAAAGCATAGGAAAAGAGGCAGAACGTCTACAATGATGCACTTGGCCAAAAAGGGCGTATGCGTTTTTTCCTGAATATATTCAGGAAAAAACGCATACGCCCTTTTTGGCCAACCAAGCAAGCTTGCAAAGGAAATCTGCACTACAATGAAGTCTCACTTCCCCCCGGTCAAAAGGGCCATCTGAAAAAAGTGTAAAATCCAGAAAGGCAGGACAGGCCATGGAGAACTGGGAGCCTTGTTATGCTGATGGGCGGGATGTAAATTGCCAACAGCCACTCGGGAGAGGTGTATGGTGTTTCCTGAAACATCTAAAAAACAAAGCAACAGAGCCTAGGGCACTTCCACTTATGGTCCTGTAGCTTGGGAAATTAAAATCAGAAAGACACAGCCACCCCAAAGTTTGGGACGGCTCTGTTTACAAGAACCTCGTTTACGGTACAAGTTCAATATCGCAGAAAGTGAAAAATGGATAAAGAAGTTGTGGTACTTACGTACAATGCAATATCACTCAGCAATGAAATCTATGTCATCAGGCCCATAGCAGCATAATGAGTGGATTCAGGTATGATGATTCTAACTGAAATAAGTCACACAGAAAAAGAAACATCATAAGATATCACTAATACACGGAATGTAAACTTGGCTACACAGGAACTGGATTACAAAACAGAACAGGGTCTCAAATTTAGAAAACCAACTTATGCTTGCTTAAGGGGAAAGGTGAGTTGGGGTGCTGCATAAAACCAGAGATTGAAATGAGCACAGATAAAGTTCCTTAAGCCAAATATGGAATAGACAAGAACTACTCCTTGCTCAACGAAATGGACTCAACACCCCATATTAAACGCCTAAGAATGTACCTGACTAGTAAGTATCTTAAAACCTATGGATTGCTATGTCTCTGAAAGAGAATCAAGCGTGTGTACAGGGGCATAAACGCAGCAGTGATAGGATTGGAGAGGTTCGGTGAGCAAATGAAGACCCTTTGAAGTCATATTGCTTGGTACCCATTCCACGGGTCTCAACTCTCCAGGTTTAAGGGATTCTTCCTTCAGGTAAAACATGCACGTGGAACCCAGAGTATGATCAACCGTGTGATCGGGAGACGTGTTCCAATATGTCTCAATTCTCGTCCCCTGGTACTCGGGTGTAACATTCCAGACGCTTTACTAACACTCTCCCGACTTGGAGAGTCAGTGCCTTTAACCTCCTGTTTGGCCCATTTGCAATTTCTGCGGAAGATGAACAGGAATAGGGAGAACCAATGAGAGACTAGCTGGAGGTGTCTGGACGGGCAAATTTAACTCTCATTTCCCACCAGGAAGAGGAATTAACCAAAGGCTCAGCGTGCCGTGCCGGAACCAGATTAGGGCCTGAAGCAATCCTGCGGTGTTGCGGCCAGCTCACAAGAAAGCGAGTTGAAGAAAGGAGCTCAGGGGCACTGTAATTCACAAACCTGCAGAGTTATAAATGACAGCTATCGTCCAAAAATATACTGAAGTAAGGCTGCCAAGAGGACTTGAAAGCGGGGCAGAATTGCAGGAAACCGATTTCAGGAGGTAGACTGGAATTGCATTTAAAGCATAGGAAAAGAGGCAGAACGTCTACAATGATGCACTTGGCCAAAAAGGGCGTATGCGTTTTTTCCTGAATATATTCAGGAAAAAACGCATACGCCCTTTTTGGCCAACCAAGCAAGCTTGCAAAGGAAATCTGCACTACAATGAAGTCTCACTTCCCCCCGGTCAAAAGGGCCATCTGAAAAAAGTGTAAAATCCAGAAAGGCAGGACAGGCCATGGAGAACTGGGAGCCTTGTTATGCTGATGGGCGGGATGTAAATTGCCAACAGCCACTCGGGAGAGGTGTATGGTGTTTCCTGAAACATCTAAAAAACAAAGCAACAGAGCCTAGGGCACTTCCACTTATGGTCCTGTAGCTTGGGAAATTAAAATCAGAAAGACACAGCCACCCCAAAGTTTGGGACGGCTCTGTTTACAAGAACCTCGTTTACGGTACAAGTTCAATATCGCAGAAAGTGAAAAATGGATAAAGAAGTTGTGGTACTTACGTACAATGCAATATCACTCAGCAATGAAATCTATGTCATCAGGCCCGTAGCAGCATAATGAGTGGATTCAGGTATGATGATTCTAACTGAAATAAGTCACACAGAAAAAGAAACATCATAAGATATCACTAATACACGGAATGTAAACTTGGCTACACAGGAACTGGATTACAAAACAGAACAGGGTCTCAAATTTAGAAAACCAACTTATGCTTGCTTAAGGGGAAAGGTGAGTTGGGGTGCTGCATAAAACCAGAGATTGAAATGAGCACAGATAAAGTTCCTTAAGCCAAATATGGAATAGACAAGAACTACTCCTTGCTCAACGAAATGGACTCAACACCCCATATTAAACGCCTAAGAATGTACCTGACTAGTAAGTATCTTAAAACCTATGGATTGCTATGTCTCTGAAAGAAAATCAAGCGTGTGTACAGGGGCATAAACGCAGCAGTGATAGGATTGGAGAGGTTCGGTGAGCAAATGAAGACCCTTTGAAGTCATATTGCATGGTACCCATTCCACGGGTCTCAACTCTCCAGGTTTAAGGGATTCTTCCTTCAGCTAAAACATGCACGTGGAACCCAGAGTATGATCAACCGTGTGATCGGGAGACGTGTTCCAATATGTCTCAATTCTCGTCCCCTGGTACTCGGGTGTAACATTCCAGACGCTTTACTAACACTCTCCCGACTTGGAGAGTCAGTGCCTTTAACCTCCTGTTTGGCCCATTTGCAATTTCTGAGGAAGATGAACAGGAATAGGGAGAACCAATGAGAGACTAGCTGGAGGTGTCTGGACGGGCAAATTTAACTCTCATTTCCCACCAGGAAGAGGAATTAACCAAAGGCTCAGCGTGCCGTGCCGGAACCAGATTAGGGCCTGAAGCAATCCTGCGGTGTTGCGGCCAGCTCACAAGAAAGCGAGTTGAAGAAAGGAGCTCAGGGGCAGTGTAATTCACAAACCTGCAGAGTTATAAATGACAGCTATCATCCAAAAATATACTGAAGTAAGGCTGCCAAGAGGACTTGAAAGCGGGGCAGAATTGCAGGAAACCGATTTCAGGAGGTAGACTGGAATTGCATTTAAAGCATAGGAAAAGAGGCAGAACGTCCACAATGATGCACTTGGCCAAAAAGGGCGTATGCGTTTTTTCCTGAATATATTCAGGAAAAAACGCATACGCCCTTTTTGGCCAACCAAGCAAGCTTGCAAAGGAAATCTGCACTACAATGAAGTCTCACTTCCCCCCGGTCAAAAGAGCCATCTGAAAAAAGTGTAAAATCCAGAAAGGCAGGACAGGCCATGGAGAACTGGGAGCCTTGTTATGCTGATGGGCGGGATGTAAATTGCCAACAGCCACTTGGGAGAAGTGTATGGTGTTTCCTGAAACATCTAAAAAACAAAGCAACAGAACCTAAGGCACTTCCACTTATGGTCCTATAGCTTAGGGAAAAAAAATCAAGAAGACACAGCCACCCCAAAGTTTGGGACGGCTCTGTTTACAAGAAGCTCGTTTACGGTACAAGTTCAATAGCGCAGAAAGTGAAATATGGATAAAGAAGTTGTGGTACTTACGTACAATGCAATATCACTCAGCAATGAAATCTATGTCATCAGGCCCGTAGCAGCATAATGAGTGGATTCAGGTATGATGATTCTAACTGAAATAAGTCACACAGAAAAAGAAACATCATAAGATATCACTAATACACGGAATGTAAACTTGGCTACACAGGAACTGGATTACAAAACTGAACAGGGTCTCAAATTTAGAAAACCAACTTATGCTTGCTTAAGGGGAAAGGTGAGTTGGGGTGCTGCATAAAACCAGAGATTGAAATGAGCACAGATAAAGTTCCTTAAGCCAAATATAGAATACACAAGAACTACTCCTTGCTCAACGAAATGGACTCAACACCCCATATTAAACGCCTAAGAATGTACCTGACTAGTAAGTATCTTAAAACCTATGGATTGCTATGTCTCTGAAAGAAAATCAAGCATGTGTACAGGGGCATAAACGCAGCAGTGATAGGATTGGAGAGGTTCGGTGAGCAAATGAAGACCCTTTGAAGTCATATTGCATGGTACCCATTCCACGGGTCTCAACTCTCCTGGTTTAAGGGATTCTTCCTTCAGCTAAAACATGCACGTGGAACCCAGAGTATGATCAACCATGGGATCGGGAGACGTGTTCCAATATGCCTCAGTTCTCGTCCCCTGGTACTCGGGTGCAACATTCCAGACGCTTTACTAACACTCTCCCGACTTGGAGAGTCAGTGCCTTTAACCTCCTGTTTGGCCCATTTGCAATTTCTGCGGAAGATGAACAGGAATAGGGAGAACCAATGAGAGACTAGCTGGAGGTGTCTGGACGGGCAAATTTAACTCTCATTTCCCACCAGGAAGAGGAATTAACCAAAGGCTCAGCGTGCCGTCCCGGAACCAGATTAGGGCCTGAAGCAATCCTGCGGTGTTGCGGCCAGCTCACAAGAAAGCAAGTTGAAGAAAGGAGCTCAGGGGCACTGTAATTCACAAACCTGCAGAGTTATAAATGACAGCTATCGTCCAAAAATATACTGAAGTAAGGCTGCCAAGAGGACTTGAAAGCGGGGCAGAATTGCAGGAAACCGATTTCAGGAGGTAGACTGGAATTGCATTTAAAGCATAGGAAAAGAGGCAGAACGTCCACAATGATGCACTTGGCCAAAAAGGGCGTATGCGTTTTTTCCTGAATATATTCAGGAAAAAACGCATACGCCCTTTTTGGCCAACCAAGCAAGCTTGCAAAGGAAATCTGCACTACAATGAAGTCTCACTTCCCCCCGGTCAAAAGGGCCATCTGAAAAAAGTGTAAAATCCAGAAAGGCAGGACAGGCCATGGAGAACTGGGAGCCTTGTTATGCTGATGGGCGGGATGTAAATTGCCAACAGCCACTCGGGAGAGGTGTATGGTGTTTCCTGAAACATCTAAAAAACAAAGCAACAGAGCCTAGGGCACTTCCACTTATGGTCCTATAGCTTAGGGAAATTAAAATCAAAAAGACACAGCCACCCCAATGTTTGGGACGGCTCTGTTTACAAGAACCTCGTTTACGGTACAAGTTCAATATCGCAGAAAGTGAAAAATGGATAAAGAAGTTGTGGTACTTACGTACAATGCAATATCACTCAGCAATGAAATCTATGTCATCAGGCCCGTAGCAGCATAATGAGTGGATTCAGGTATGATGATTCTAACTGAAATAAGTCACACAGAAAAAGAAACATCATAAGATATCACTAATACACGGGATGTAAACTTGGCTACACAGGAACTGGATTACAAAACTGAACAGGGTCTCAAATTTAGAAAACCAACTTATGCTTGCTTAAGGGGAAAGGTGAGTTGGGGTGCTGCATAAAACCAGAGATTGAAATGAGCACAGATAAAGTTCCTTAAGCCAAATATAGAATACACAAGAACTACTCCTTGCTCAACGAAATGGACTCAACACCCCATATTAAACGCCTAAGAATGTACCTGACTAGTAAGAATTTTAAAACCTATGGATTGCTATGTCTCCGAAAGAAAATCAAGCATGTGTACAGGGGCATAAACGCAGCAGTGATAGGATTGGAGAGGTTCGGTGAGCAAATGAAGACCCTTTGAAGTCATATTGCATGGTACCCATTCCACGGGTCTCAACTCTCCAGGTTTAAGGGATTCTTCCTTCAGCTAAAACATGCACGTGGAACCCAGAGTATGACCAACCGTGTGATCGGGAGACGTGTTCCAATATGTCTCAATTCTCGTCCCCTGGTACTCGGGTGTAACATTCCAGACGCTTTACTAACACTCTCCCGACTTGGAGAGTCAGTGCCTTTAACCTCCTGTTTGGCCCATTTGCAATTTCTGAGGAAGATGAACAGGAATAGGGAGAACCAATGAGAGACTAGCTGGAGGTGTCTGGACGGGCAAATTTAACTCTCATTTCCCACCAGGAAGAGGAATTAACCAAAGGCTCAGCGTGCCATGCCGGAACCAGATTAGGGCCTGAAGCAATCCTGCGGTGTTGCGGCCAGCTCACAAGAAAGCGAGTTGAAGAAAGGAGCTCAGGGGCACTGTAATTCACAAACCTGCAGAGTTATAAATGACAGCTATCATCCAAAAATATACTGAAGTAAGGCTGCCAAGAGGACTTGAAAGCGGGGCAGAATTGCAGGAAACCGATTTCAGGAGGTAGACTGGAATTGTATTTAAAGCATAGGAAAAGAGGCAGAACGTCCACAATGATGCACTTGGCCAAAAAGGGCGTATGCGTTTTTTCCTGAATATATTCAGGAAAAAACGCATACGCCCTTTTTGGCCAACCAAGCAAGCTTGCAAAGGAAATCTGCACTACAATGAAGTCTCACTTCCCCCCGGTCAAAAGGGCCATCTGAAAAAAGTGTAAAATCCAGAAAGGCAGGACAGGCCATGGAGAACTGGGAGCCTTGTTATGCTGATGGGCGGGATGTAAATTGCCAACAGCCACTCGGGAGAGGTGTATGGTGTTTCCTGAAACATCTAAAAAACAAAGCAACAGAGCCTAGGGCACTTCCACTTATGGTCCTATAGCTTAGGGAAATTAAAATCAAAAAGACACAGCCACCCCAAAGTTTGGGACGGCTCTGTTTACAAGAACATCGTTTACGGTACAAGTTGAATATCACAGAAAGTGAAAAATGGATAAAGAAGTTGTGGTACTTACGTACAATGCAATATCACTCAGCAATGAAATCTATGTCATCAGGCCCGTAGCAGCATAATGAGTGGATTCAGGTATGATGATTCTAACTGAAATAAGTCACACAGAAAAAGAAACATCATAAGATATCACTAATACACCGAATGTAAACTTGGCTACACAGGAACTGGATTACAAAACAGAACAGGGTCTCAAATTTAGAAAACCAACTTATGCTTGCTTAAGGGGAAAGGTGAGTTGGGGTGATGCATAAAACCAGAGATTGAAATGAGCACAGATAAAGTTCCTTAAGCCAAATATGGAATAGACAAGAACTACTCCTTGCTCAACGAAATGGACTCAACACCCCATATTAAACGCCTAAGAATGTACCTGACTAGTAAGTATCTTAAAACCTATGGATTGCTATGTCTCTGAAAGAAAATCAAGCGTGTGTACAGGGGCATAAACGCAGCAGTGATAGGATTGGAGAGGTTCGGTGAGCAAATGAAGACCCTTTGAAGTCATATTGCATGGTACCCATTCCACGGGTCTCAACTCTCCAGGTTTAAGGGATTCTTCCTTCAGCTAAAACATGCACGTGGAACCCAGAGTATGATCAACCGTGTGATCGGGAGACGTGTTCCAATATGTCTCAATTCTCGTCCCCTGGTACTCGGGTGTAACATTCCAGACGCTTTACTAACACTCTCCCGACTTGGAGAGTCAGTGCCTTTAACCTACTGTTTGGCCCATTTGCAATTTCTGAGGAAGATAAACAGGAATAGGGAGAACCAATGAGAGACTAGCTGGAGGTGTCTGGACGGGCAAATTTAACTCTCATTTCCCACCAGGAAGAGGAATTAACCAAAGGCTCAGCGTGCCGTGCCGGAACCAGATTAGGGCCTGAAGCAATCCTGCGGTGTTGCGGCCAGCTCACAAGAAAGCGAGTTGAAGAAAGGAGCTCAGGGGCAGTGTAATTCACAAACCTGCAGAGTTATAAATGACAGCTATCATCCAAAAATATACTGAAGTAAGGCTGCCAAGAGGACTTGAAAGCGGGGCAGAATTGCAGGAAACCGATTTCAGGAGGTAGACTGGAATTGCATTTAAAGCATAGGAAAAGAGGCAGAACGTCCACAATGATGCACTTGGCCAAAAAGGGCGTATGCGTTTTTTCCTGAATATATTCAGGAAAAAACGCATACGCCCTTTTTGGCCAACCAAGCAAGCTTGCAAAGGAAATCTGCACTACAATGAAGTCTCACTTCCCCCCGGTCAAAAGAGCCATCTGAAAAAAGTGTAAAATCCAGAAAGGCAGGACAGGCCATGGAGAACTGGGAGCCTTGTTATGCTGATGGGCGGGATGTAAATTGCCAACAGCCACTTGGGAGAAGTGTATGGTGTTTCCTGAAACATCTAAAAAACAAAGCAACAGAACCTAAGGCACTTCCACTTATGGTCCTATAGCTTAGGGAAAAAAAATCAAGAAGACACAGCCACCCCAAAGTTTGGAACGGCTCTGTTTACAAGAAGCTCGTTTACGGTACAAGTTCAATAGCGCAGAAAGTGAAATATGGATAAAGAAGTTGTGGTACTTACGTACAATGCAATATCACTCAGCAATGAAATCTATGTCATCAGGCCCGTAGCAGTATAATGAATGGATTCAGGTATGATGATTCTAACTGAAATAAGTCACACAGAAAAAGAAACATCATAAGATATCACTAATACACGGAATGTAAACTTGGCTACACAGGAACAGGATTACAAATCAGAACAGGGTCTCAAATTTAGAAAACCAACTTATGCTTGCTTAAGCGAAAAAGTGAGTTGGGGTGCTGCATAAAACCAGAGATTGAAATGAGCACAGATAAAGTTCCTTAAGCCAAATATGGAATAGACAAGAGCTACTCCTTGCTCAACGAAATGGACTCAACACCCCATATTAAACGCCTAAGAATGTACCTGACTAGTAAGTATCTTAAAACCTATGGATTGCTATGTCTCTGAAAGAAAATCAAGCATATGTACAGGGGCATAAACGCAGCACTGATAGGATTGGAGAGGTTCGGTGAGCAAATGAAGACCCTTTGAAGTCATATTGCATGGTACCCATTCCACGGGTCTCAACTCTCCTGGTTTAAGGGATTCTTCCTTCAGCTAAAACATGCACGTGGAACCCAGAGTATGATCAACCATGGGATCGGGAGACGTGTTCCAATATGCCTCAGTTCTCGTCCCCTGGTACTCGGGTGCAACATTCCAGACGCTTTACTAACACTCTCCCGACTTGGAGAGTCAGTGCCTTTAACCTCCTGTTTGGCCCATTTGCAATTTCTGAGGAAGATGAACAGGAATAGGGAGAACCAATGAGAGACTAGCTGGAGGTGTCTGGACGGGCAAATTTAACTCTCATTTCCCACCAGGAAGAGGAATTAACCAAAGGCTCAGCGTGCCGTCCCGGAACCAGATTAGGGCCTGAAGCAATCCTGCGGTGTTGCGGCCAGCTCACAAGAAAGCAAGTTGAAGAAAGGAGCTCAGGGGCACTGTAATTCACAAACCTGCAGAGTTATAAATGACAGCTATCGTCCAAAAATATACTGAAGTAAGGCTGCCAAGAGGACTTGAAAGCGGGGCAGAATTGCAGGAAACCTATTTCAGGAGGTAGACTGGAATTGCATTTAAAGCATAGGAAAAGAGGCAGAACGTCCACAATGATGCACTTGGCCAAAAAGGGCGTATGCGTTTTTTCCTGAATATATTCAGGAAAAAACGCATACGCTCTTTTTGGCCAACCAAGCAAGCTTGCAAAGGAAATCTGCACTACAATGAAGTCTCACTTCCCCCCGGTCAAAAGGGCCATCTGAAAAAAGTGTAAAATCCAGAAAGGCAGGACAGGCCATGGAGAACTGGGAGCCTTGTTATGCTGATGGGCGGGATGTAAATTGCCAACAGCCACTCGGGAGAGGTGTATGGTGTTTCCTGAAACATCTAAAAAACAAAGCAACAGAGCCTAGGGCACTTCCACTTATGGTCCTATAGCTTAGGGAAATTAAAATCAGAAAGACACAGCCACCCCAATGTTTGGGACGGCTCTGTTTACAAGAACCTCGTTTACGGTACAAGTTCAATATCGCAGAAAGTGAAAAATGGATAAAGAAGTTGTGGTACTTACGTACAATGCAATATCACTCAGCAATGAAATCTATGTCATCAGGCCCGTAGCAGCATAATGAGTGGATTCAGGTATGATGATTCTAACTGAAATAAGTCACACAGAAAAAGAAACATCATAAGATATCACTAATACACGGGATGTAAACTTGGCTACACAGGAACTGGATTACAAAACTGAACAGGGTCTCAAATTTAGAAAACCAACTTATGCTTGCTTAAGGGGAAAGGTGAGTTGGGGTGCTGCATAAAACCAGAGATTGAAATGAGCACAGATAAAGTTCCTTAAGCCAAATATAGAATAGACAAGAACTACTCCTTGCTCAACGAAATGGACTCAACACCCCATATTAAATGCCTAAGAATGTACCTGACTAGTAAGTATCTTAAAACCTATGGATTGCTATGTCTCTGAAAGAAAATCAAGCGTGTGTACAGGGGCATAAACGCAGCAGTGATAGGATTGGAGAGGTTCGGTGAGCAAATGAAGACCCTTTGAAGTCATATTGCATGGTACCCATTCCACGGGTCTCAACTCTCCAGGTTTAAGGGATTCTTCCTTCAGCTAAAACATGCACGTGGAACCCAGAGTATGATCAACCGTGTGATCGGGAGACGTGTTCCAATATGTCTCAATTCTCGTCCCCTGGTACTCGGGTGTAACATTCCAGACGCTTTACTAACACTCTCCCGACTTGGAGAGTCAGTGCCTTTAACCTCCTGTTTGGCCCATTTGCAATTTCTGCGGAAGATGAACAGGAATAGGGAGAACCAATGAGAGACTAGCTGGAGGTGTCTGGACGGGCAAATTTAACTCTCATTTCCCACCAGGAAGAGGAATTAACCAAAGGCTCAGCGTGCCGTGCCGGAACCAGATTAGGGCCTGAAGCAATCCTGCGGTGTTGCGGCCAGCTCACAAGAAAGCGAGTTGAAGAAAGGAGCTCAGGGGCACTGTAATTCACAAACCTGCAGACTTATAAATGACAGCTATCGTCCAAAAATATACTGAAGTAAGGCTGCCAAGAGGACTTGAAAGCGGGGCAGAATTGCAGGAAACCTATTTCAGGAGGTAGACTGGAATTGCATTTAAAGCATAGGAAAAGAGGCAGAACGTCCACAATGATGCACTTGGCCAAAAAGGGCGTATGCGTTTTTTCCTGAATATATTCAGGAAAAAACGCATATGCCCATTTTGGCCAACCAAACAAGCTTGCAAAGGAAATCTGCACTACAATGAAGTCTCACTTCCCCCCGGTCAAAAGGGCCATCTGAAAAAAGTGTAAAATCCAGAAAGGCAGGACAGGCCATGGAGAACTGGGAGCCTTGTTATGCTGATGGGCGGGATGTAAATTGCCAACAGCCACTCGGGAGAGGTGTATGGTGTTTCCTGAAACATCTAAAAAACAAAGCAACAGAGCCTAGGGCACTTCCACTTATGGTCCTATAGCTTAGGGAAATTAAAATCAAAAAGACACAGCCACCCCAAAGTTTGGGACGGCTCTGTTTACAAGAACATCGTTTACGGTACAAGTTCAATATCACAGAAAGTGAAAAATGGATAAAGAAGTTGTGGTACTTACGTACAATGCAATATCACTCAGCAATGAAATCTATGTCATCAGGCCCGTAGCAGCATAATGAGTGGATTCAGGTATGATGATTCTAACTGAAATAAGTCACACAGAAAAAGAAACATCATAAGATATCACTAATACACCGAATGTAAACTTGGCTACACAGGAACTGGATTACAAAACAGAACAGGGTCTCAAATTTAGAAAACCAACTTATGCTTGCTTAAGGGGAAAGGTGAGTTGGGGTGCTGCATAAAACCAGAGATTGAAATGAGCACAGATAAAGTTCCTTAAGCCAAATATGGAATAGACAAGAACTACTCCTTGCTCAACGAAATGGACTCAACACCCCATATTAAACGCCTAAGAATGTACCTGACTAGTAAGTATCTTAAAACCTATGGATTGCTATGTCTCTGAAAGAAAATCAAGCGTGTGTACAGGGGCATAAACGCAGCAGTGATAGGATTGGAGAGGTTCGGTGAGCAAATGAAGACCCTTTGAAGTCATATTGCATGGTACCCATTCCACGGGTCTCAACTCTCCAGGTTTAAGGGATTCTTCCTTCAGCTAAAACATGCACGTGGAACCCAGAGTATGATCAACCGTGTGATCGGGAGACGTGTTCCAATATGTCTCAATTCTCGTCCCCTGGTACTCGGGTGTAACATTCCAGACGCTTTACTAACACTCTCCCGACTTGGAGAGTCAGTGCCTTTAACCTCCTGTTTGGCCCATTTGCAATTTCTGAGGAAGATGAACAGGAATAGGGAGAACCAATGAGAGACTAGGTGGAGGTGTCTGGACGGGCAAATTTAACTCTCATTTCCCACCAGGAAGAGGAATTAACCAAAGGCTCAGCGTGCCGTGCCGGAACCAGATTAGGGCCTGAAGCAATCCTGCGGTGTTGCGGCCAGCTCACAAGAAAGCGAGTTGAAGAAAGGAGCTCAGGGGCACTGTAATTCACAAACCTGCAGAGTTATAAATGACAGCTATCGTCCAAAAATATACTGAAGTAAGGCTGCCAAGAGGACTTGAAAGCGGGGCAGAATTGCAGGAAACCGATTTCAGGAGGTAGACTGGAATTGCATTTAAAGCATAGGAAAAGAGGCAGAACGTCCACAATGATGCACTTGGTCAAAAAGGGCGTATGCGTTTTTTCCTGAATATATTCAGGAAAAAACGCATACGCACTTTTTGGCCAACCAAGCAAGCTTGCAAAGGAAATCTGCACTACAATGAAGTCTCACTTCCCCCCGGTCAAAAGGGCCACCTGAAAAAAGTGTAAAATCCAGAAAGGCAGGACAGGCCATGGAGAACTGGGAGCCTTGTTATGCTGATGGGCGGGATGTAAATTGCCAACAGCCACTCGGGAGAGGTGTATGGTGTTTCCTGAAACATCTAAAAAACAAAGCAACAGAGCCTAGGGCACTTCCACTTATGGTCCTGTAGCTTGGGAAATTAAAATCAAAAAGACACAGCCACCCCAAAGTTTGGGACGGCTCTGTTTACAAGAACCTCGTTTACGGTACAAGTTCAATATCGCAGAAAGTGAAAAATGCATAAAGAAGTTGTGGTACTTACGTACAATGCAATATCACTCAGCAATGAAATCTATGTCATCAGGCCCGTAGCAGCATAATGAGTGGATTCAGGTATGATGATTCTAACTGAAATAAGTCACACAGAAAAAGAAACATCATAAGATATCACTAATACACCGAATGTAAACTTGGCTACACAGGAACTGGATTACAAAACAGAACAGGGTCTCAAATTTAGAAAACCAACTTATGCTTGCTTAAGGGGAAAGGTGAGTTGGGGTGCTGCATAAAACCAGAGATTGAAATGAGCACAGATAAAGTTCCTTAAGCCAAATATGGAATAGACAAGAACTACTCCTTGCTCAACGAAATGAACTCAACACCCCATATTAAACGCCTAAGAATGTACCTGACTAGTAAGTATCTTAAAACCTATGGATTGCTATGTCTCTGAAAGAAAATCAAGCGTGTGTACAGGGGCATAAACGCAGCAGTGATAGGATTGGAGAGGTTCGGTGAGCAAATGAAGACCCTTTGAAGTCATATTGCATGGTACCCATTCCACGGGTCTCAACTCTCCAGGTTTAAGGGATTCTTCCTTCAGCTAAAACATGCACGTGGAACCCAGAGTATGATCAACCGTGTGATCGGGAGACGTGTTCCAATATGTCTCAATTCTCGTCCCCTGGTACTCGGGTGTAACATTCCAGACGCTTTACTAACACTCTCCCGACTTGGAGAGTCAGTGCCTTTAACCTCCTGTTTGGCCCATTTGCAATTTCTGAGGAAGATGAACAGGAATAGGGAGAACCAATGAGAGACTAGGTGGAGGTGTCTGGACGGGCAAATTTAACTCTCATTTCCCACCAGGAAGAGGAATTAACCAAAGGCTCAGCGTGCCGTGCTGGAACCAGATTAGGGCCTGAAGCAATCCTGCGGTGTTGCGGCCAGCTCACAAGAAAGCGAGTTGAAGAAAGGAGCTCAGGGGCACTGTAATTCACAAACCTGCAGAGTTATAAATGACAGCTATCGTCCAAAAATATACTGAAGTAAGGCTGCCAAGAGGACTTGAAAGCGGGGCAGAATTGCAGGAAACCGATTTCAGGAGGTAGACTGGAATTGCATTTAAAGCATAGGAAAAGAGGCAGAACGTCCACAATGATGCACTTGGTCAAAAAGGGCGTATGCGTTTTTTCCTGAATATATTCAGGAAAAAACGCATACGCACTTTTTGGCCAACCAAGCAAGCTTGCAAAGGAAATCTGCACTACAATGAAGTCTCACTTCCCCCCGGTCAAAAGGGCCACCTGAAAAAAGTGTAAAATCCAGAAAGGCAGGACAGGCCATGGAGAACTGGGAGCCTTGTTATGCTGATGGGCGGGATGTAAATTGCCAACAGCCACTCGGGAGAGGTGTATGGTGTTTCCTGAAACATCTAAAAAACAAAGCAACAGAGCCTAGGGCACTTCCACTTATGGTCCTGTAGCTTGGGAAATTAAAATCAAAAAGACACAGCCACCCCAAAGTTTGGGACGGCTCTGTTTACAAGAACCTCGTTTACGGTACAAGTTCAATATCGCAGAAAGTGAAAAATGCATAAAGAAGTTGTGGTACTTACGTACAATGCAATATCACTCAGCAATGAAATCTATGTCATCAGGCCCGTAGCAGCATAATGAGTGGATTCAGGTATGATGATTCTAACTGAAATAAGTCACACAGAAAAAGAAACATCATAAGATATCATTAATACACGGAATGTAAACTTGGCTACACAGGAACTAGATTACAAAACAGAACAGGGTCTCAAATTAAGGAAACCAACTTATGCTTGCTTAAGGGGAAAGGTGAGTTGGGGTGCTGCATAAAACCAGAGATTGAAATGAGCACAGATAAAGTTCCTTAAGCCAAATATAGAATAGACAAGAACTACTCCTTGCTCAACGAAATGGACTCAACACCCCATATTAAACGCCTAAGAATGTACCTGACAATAAGTATCTTAAAACCTATGGATTGCTATGTCTCTGAAAGAAAATCAAGCGTGTGTACAGGTGCATAAACGCAGCAGTGATAGGATTGGAGAGGTTCGGTGAGCAAATGAAGACCCTTTGAAGTCATATTGCATGGTACCCATTCCACGGGTCTCAACTCTCCAGGTTTAAGGGACTCTGCCTTCAGCTAAAACATGCACGTGGAACCCAGAGTATGATCAACCGTGTGATCGGGAGACGTGTTCCAATATGTCTCAATTCTCGTCCCCTGGTACCCGGGTGTAACATTCCAGACGCTTTACTAACACTCTCCCGACTTGGAGAGTCAGTGCCTTTAACCTCCTGTTTGGCCCATTTGCAATTTCTGCGGAAGATGAACAGGAATAGGGAGAACCAATGAGAGACTAGCTGGAGGTGTCTGGACGGGCAAATTTAACTCTCATTTCCCACCAGGAAGAGGAATTAACCAAAGGCTCAGCGTGCCGTGCCGGAACCAGATTAGGGCCTGAAGCAATCCTGCGGTGTTGCGGCCAGCTCACAAGAAAGCGAGTTGAAGAAAGGAGCTCAGGGGCACTGTAATTCACAAACCTGCAGAGTTATAAATGACAGCTATCGTCCAAAAATATACTGAAGTAAGGCTGCCAAGAGGACTTGAAAGCGGGGCAGAATTGCAGGAAACCGATTTCAGGAGGTAGACTGGAATTGCATTTAAAGCATAGGAAAAGAGGCAGAACGTCCACAATGATGCACTTGGCCAAAAAGGGCGTATGCGTTTTTTCCTGAATATATTCAGGAAAAAACGCATACGCCCTTTTTGGCCAACCAAGCAAGCTTGCAAAGGAAATCTGCACTACAATGAAGTCTCACTTCCCCCCGGTCAAAAGGGCCATCTGAAAAAAGTGTAAAATCCAGAAAGGCAGGACAGGCCATGGAGAACTGGGAGCCTTGTTATGCTGATGGGCGGGATGTAAATTGCCAACAGCCACTCGGGAGAGGTGTATGGTGTTTCCTGAAACATCTAAAAAACAAAGCAACAGAGCCTAGGGCACTTCCACTTATGGTCCTGTAGCTTGGGAAATTAAAATCAGAAAGACACAGCCACCCCAAAGTTTGGGACGGCTCTGTTTACAAGAACCTCGTTTACGGTACAAGTTCAATATCGCAGAAAGTGAAAAATGGATAAAGAAGTTGTGGTACTTACGTACAATGCAATATCACTCAGCAATGAAATCTATGTCATCAGGCCCATAGCAGCATAATGAGTGGATTCAGGTATGATGATTCTAACTGAAATAAGTATCACAGAAAAAGAAACATCATAAGATATCACTAATACACGGAATGTAAACTTGGCTACACAGGAACTGGATTACAAAACAGAACAGGGTCTCAAATTTAGAAAACCAACTTATGCTTGCTTAAGGGGAAAGGTGAGTTGGGGTGCTGCATAAAACCAGAGATTGAAATGAGCACAGATAAAGTTCCTTAAGCCAAATATGGAATAGACAAGAACTACTCCTTGCTCAACGAAATGGACTCAACACCCCATATTAAACGCCTAAGAATGTACCTGACTAGTAAGTATCTTAAAACCTATGGATTGCTATGTCTCTGAAAGAGAATCAAGCGTGTGTACAGGGGCATAAACGCAGCAGTGATAGGATTGGAGAGGTTCGGTGAGCAAATGAAGACCCTTTGAAGTCATATTGCTTGGTACCCATTCCACAGGTCTCAACTCTCCAGGTTTAAGGGATTCTTCCTTCAGCTAAAACATGCACGTGGAACCCAGAGTATGATCAACTGTGTGATCGGGAGACGTGTTCCAATATGTCTCAATTCTCGTCCCCTGGTACTCGGGTGTAACATTCCAGACGCTTTACAAACACTCTCCCGACTTGGAGAGTCAGTGCCTTTAACCTCCTGTTTGGCCCATTTGCAATTTCTGCGGAAGATGAACAGGAATAGGGAGAACCAATGAGAGACTAGCTGGAGGTGTCTGGACGGGCAAATTTAACTCTCATTTCCCACCAGGAAGAGGAATTAACCAAAGGCTCAGCGTGCCGTGCCGGAACCAGATTAGGGCCTGAAGCAATCCTGCGGTGTTGCGGCCAGCTCACAAGAAAGCGAGTTGAAGAAAGGAGCTCAGGGGCACTGTAATTCACAAACCTGCAGAGTTATAAATGACAGCTATCGTCCAAAAATATACTGAAGTAAGGCTGCCAAGAGGACTTGAAAGTGGGGCAGAATTGCAGGAAACCGATTTCAGGAGGTAGACTGGAATTGCATTTAAAGCATAGGAAAAGAGGCAGAACGTCCACAATGATGCACTTGGCCAAAAAGGGCGTATGCGTTTTTTCCTGAATATATTCAGGAAAAAACGCATACGCCCTTTTTGGCCAACCAAGCAAGCTTGCAAAGGAAATCTGCACTACAATGAAGTCTCACTTCCCCCCGGTCAAAAGGGCCATCTGAATAAAGTGTAAAATCCAGAAAGGCAGGACAGGCCATGGAGAACTGGGAGCCTTGTTATGCTGATGGGCGGGATGTAAATTGCCAACAGCCACTCGGGAGAGGTGTATAGTGTTTCCTGAAACATCTAAAAAACAAAGCAACACAGCCTAGGGCACTTCCACTTATGGTCCTATAGCTTAGGGAAATTAAAATCAAAAAGACACAGCCACCCCAAAGTTTGGGACGGCTCTGTTTACAAGAACCTCGTTTACGGTACAAGTTCAATATCGCAGAAAGTGAAAAATGGATAAAGAAGTTGTGGTACTTACGTACAATGCAATATCACTCAGCAATGAAATCTATGTCATCAGGCCCGTAGCAGCATAATGAGTGGATTCAGGTATGATGATTCTAACTGAAATAAGTCACACAGAAAAAGAAACATCATAAGATATCATTAATACACGGAATGTAAACTTGGCTACACAGGAACTGGATTACAAAACAGAACAGGGTCTCAAATTTAGGAAACCAACTTATGCTTGCTTAAGGGGAAAGGTGAGTTGGGGTGCTGCATAAAACCAGAGATTGAAATGAGCACAGATAAAGTTCCTTAAGCCAAATATGGAATAGACAAGAACTACTCCTTGCTCAACGAAATGGACTCAACACCCCATATTAAACGCCTAAGAATGTACCTGACTAGTAAGTATCTTAAAACCTATGGATTGCTATGTCTCTGAAAGAAAATCAAGCGTGTGTACAGGGGCATAAACGCAGCAGTGATAGGATTGGAGAGGTTCGGTGAGCAAATGAAGACCCTTTGAAGTCATATTGCTTGGTACCCATTCCACGGGTCTCAACTCTCCAGGTTTAAGGGATTCTTCCTTCAGCTAAAACATGCACGTGGAACCCAGAGTATGATCAACCGTGTGATCGGGAGACGTGTTCCAATATGTCTCAATTCTCGTCCCCTGGTACTCGGGTGTAACATTCCAGACGCTTTACAAACACTCTCCCGACTTGGAGAGTCAGTGCCTTTAACCTCCTGTTTGGCCCATTTGCAATTTCTGCGGAAGATGAACAGGAATAGGGAGAACCAATGAGAGACTAGGTGGAGGTGTCTGGACGGGCAAATTTAACTCTCATTTCCCACCAGGAAGAGGAATTAACCAAAGGCTCAGCGTGCCGTGCCGGAACCAGATTAGGGCCTGAAGCAATCCTGCGGTGTTGCGGCCAGCTCACAAGAAAGCGAGTTGAAGAAAGGAGCTCAGGGGCACTGTAATTCACAAACCTGCAGAGTTATAAATGACAGCTATCGTCCAAAAATATACTGAAGTAAGGCTGCCAAGAGGACTTGAAAGCGGGGCAGAATTGCAGGAAACCGATTTCAGGAGGTAGACTGGAATTGCATTTAAAGCATAGGAAAAGAGGCAGAACGTCCACAATGATGCACTTGGCCAAAAAGGGCGTATGCGTTTTTTCCTGAATATATTCAGGAAAAAACGCATACGCCCTTTTTGGCCAACCAAGCAAGCTTGCAAAGGAAATCTGCACTACAATGAAGTCTCACTTCCCCCCGGTCAAAAGGGCCATCTGAAAAAAGTGTAAAATCCAGAAAGGCAGGACAGGCCATGGAGAACTGGGAGCCTTGTTATGCTGATGGGCGGGATGTAAATTGCCAACAGCCACTCGGGAGAGGTGTATGGTGTTTCCTGAAACATCTAAAAAACAAAGCAACAGAGCCTAGGGCACTTCCACTTATGGTCCTGTAGCTTGGGAAATTAAAATCAGAAAGACACAGCCACCCCAAAGTTTGGGACGGCTCTGTTTACAAGAACCTCGTTTACGGTACAAGTTCAATATCGCAGAAAGTGAAAAATGGATAAAGAAGTTGTGGTACTTACGTACAATGCAATATCACTCAGCAATGAAATCTATGTCATCAGGCCCATAGCAGCATAATGAGTGGATTCAGGTATGATGATTCTAACTGAAATAAGTCACACAGAAAAAGAAACATCATAAGATATCACTAATACACGGAATGTAAACTTGGCTACACAGGAACTGGATTACAAAACAGAACAGGGTCTCAAATTTAGAAAACCAACTTATGCTTGCTTAAGGGGAAAGGTGAGTTGGGGTGCTGCATAAAACCAGAGATTGAAATGACCACAGATAAAGTTCCTTAAGCCAAATATGGAATAGACAAGAACTACTCCTTGCTCAACGAAATGAACTCAACACCCCATATTAAACGCCTAAGAATGTACCTGACTAGTAAGTATCTTAAAACCTATGGATTGCTATGTCTCTGAAAGAAAATCAAGCGTGTGTACAGGGGCATAAACGCAGCAGTGATAGGATTGGAGAGGTTCGGTGAGCAAATGAAGACCCTTTGAAGTCATATTGCATGGTACCCATTCCACGGGTCTCAACTCTCCAGGTTTAAGGGATTCTTCCTTCAGCTAAAACATGCACGTGGAACCCAGAGTATGATCAACCGTGTGATCGGGAGACGTGTTCCAATATGTCTCAATTCTCGTCCCCTGGTACTCGGGTGTAACATTCCAGACGCTTTACTAACACTCTCCCGACTTGGAGAGTCAGTGCCTTTAACCTCCTGTTTGGCCCATTTGCAATTTCTGAGGAAGATGAACAGGAATAGGGAGAACCAATGAGAGACTAGGTGGAGGTGTCTGGACGGGCAAATTTAACTCTCATTTCCCACCAGGAAGAGGAATTAACCAAAGGCTCAGCGTGCCGTGCCGGAACCAGATTAGGGCCTGAAGCAATCCTGCGGTGTTGCGGCCAGCTCACAAGAAAGCGAGTTGAAGAAAGGAGCTCAGGGGCACTGTAATTCACAAACCTGCAGAGTTATAAATGACAGCTATCGTCCAAAAATATACTGAAGTAAGGCTGCCAAGAGGACTTGAAAGCGGGGCAGAATTGCAGGAAACCGATTTCAGGAGGTAGACTGGAATTGCATTTAAAGCATAGGAAAAGAGGCAGAACGTCCACAATGATGCACTTGGTCAAAAAGGGCGTATGCGTTTTTTCCTGAATATATTCAGGAAAAAACGCATACGCCCTTTTTGGCCAACCAAGCAAGCTTGCAAAGGAAATCTGCACTACAATGAAGTCTCACTTCCCCCCGGTCAAAAGGGCCACCTGAAAAAAGTGTAAAATCCAGAAAGGCAGGACAGGCCATGGAGAACTGGGAGCCTTGTTATGCTGATGGGCGGGATGTAAATTGCCAACAGCCACTCGGGAGAGGTGTATGGTGTTTCCTGAAACATCTAAAAAACAAAGCAACAGAGCCTAGGGCACTTCCACTTATGGTCCTGTAGCTTGGGAAATTAAAATCAAAAAGACACAGCCACCCCAAAGTTTGGGACGGCTCTGTTTACAAGAACATCGTTTACGGTACAAGTTCAATATCACAGAAAGTGAAAAATGGATAAAGAAGTTGTGGTACTTACGTACAATGCAATATCACTCAGCAATGAAATCTATGTCATCAGGCCCGTAGCAGCATAATGAGTGGATTCAGGTATGATGATTCTAACTGAAATAAGTCACACAGAAAAAGAAACATCATAAGATATCATTAATACACGGGATGTAATCTTGGCTACACAGGAACTGGATTACAAAACAGAACAGGGTCTCAAATTTAGAAAACCAACTTATGCTTGCTTAAGGGGAAAGGTGAGTTGGGGTGCTGCATAAAACCAGAGATTGAAATGAGCACAGATAAAGTTCCTTAAGCCAAATATAGAATAGACAAGAACTACTCCTTGCTCAACGAAATGGACTCAACACCCCATATTAAACGCCTAAGAATGTACCTGACTAGTAAGAATTTTCAAACCTATGGATTGCTATGTCTCCGAAAGAAAATCAAGTGTGTGTACAGGGGCATAAACGCAGCAGTGATAGGATTGGAGAGGTTCGGTGAGCAAATGAAGACCCTTTGAAGTCATATTGCATGGTACCCATTCCACGGGTCTCAACTCTCCAGGTTTAAGGGATTCTTCCTTCAGCTAAAACATGCACGTGGAACCCAGAGTATGATCAACCGTGTGATCGGGAGACGTGTTCCAATATGTCTCAATTCTCGTCCCCTGGTACTCGGGTGCAACATTCCAGACGCTTTACTAACACTCTCCCGACTTGGAGAGTCAGTGCCTTTAACCTCCTGTTTGGCCCATTTGCAAATTCTGAGGAAGATGAACAGGAATAGGGAGAACCAATGAGAGACTAGCTGGAGGTGTCTGGACGGGCAAATTTAACTCTCATTTCCCACCAGGAAGAGGAATTAACCAAAGGCTCAGCGTGCCGTGCCGGAACCAGATTAGGGCCTGAAACAATCCTGCGGTGTTGCGGCCAGCTCACAAGAAAGCGAGTTGAAGAAAGGAGCTCAGGGGCACTGTAATTCACAAACCTGCAGAGTTATAAATGACAGCTATCGTCCAAAAATATACTGAAGTAAGGCTGCCAAGAGGACTTGAAAGCGGGGCAGAATTGCAGGAAACCGATTTCAGGAGGTAGACTGGAATTGCATTTAAAGCATAGGAAAAGAGGCAGAACGTCCACAATGATGCACTTGGCCAAAAAGGGCGTATGCGTTTTTTCCTGAATATATTCAGGAAAAAACGCATACGCCCTTTTTGGCCAACCAAGCAAGCTTGCAAAGGAAATCTGCACTACAATGAAGTCTCACTTCCCCCCGGTCAAAAGGGCCATCTGAAAAAAGTGTAAAATCCAGAAAGGCAGGACAGGCCATGGAGAACTGGGAGCCTTGTTATGCTGATGGGCGGGATGTAAATTGCCAACAGCCACTCGGGAGAGGTGTATGGTGTTTCCTGAAACATCTAAAAAACAAAGCAACAGAGCCTAGGGCACTTCCACTTATGGTCCTATAGCTTAGGGAAATTAAAATCAAAAAGACACAGCCACCCCAAAGTTTGGGACGGCTCTGTTTACAAGAACCTCGTTTACGGTACAAGTTCAATAGCGCAGAAAGTGAAAAATGGATAAAGAAGTTGTGGTACTTACGTACAATGCAATATCACTCAGCAATGAAATCTATGTCATCAGGCCCGTAGCAGCATAATGAGTGGATTCAGGTATGATGATTCTAACTGAAATAAGTCACACAGAAAAAGAAACATCATAAGATATCATTAATACATGGGATGTAAACTTGGCTACACAGGAACTGGATTACAAAACAGAACAGGGTCTCAAATTTAGAAAACCAACTTATGCTTGCTTAAGGGGAAAGGTGAGTTGGGGTGCTGCATAAAACCAGAGATTGAAATGAGCACAGATAAAGTTCCTTAAGCCAAATATAGAATAGACAAGAACTACTCCTTGCTCAATGAAATGGACTCAACACCCCATATTAAACGCCTAAGAATGTACCTGACTAGTAAGTATCTTAAAACCTATGGATTGCTATGTCTCTGAAAGAAAATCAAGCGTGTGTACAGGGGCATAAACGCAGCAGTGATAGGATTGGAGAGGTTCGGTGAGCAAATGAAGACCCTTTGAAGTCATATTGCATGGTACCCATTCCACGGGTCTCAACTCTCCAGGTTTAAGGGATTCTTCCTTCAGCTAAAACATGCACGTGGAACCCAGAGTATGATCAACCGTGTGATCGGGAGACGTGTTCCAATATGTCTCAGTTCTCGTCCCCTGGTACTCGGGTGCAACATTCCAGATGCTTTACTAACACTCTCCCGACTTGGAGAGTCAGTGCCTTTAACCTCCTGTTTGGCCCAGTTTGCAATTTCTGCGGAAGATGAACAGGAATAGGGAGAACCAAAGAGAGACAAGCTGGAGGTGTCTGGACGGACAAATTTAACTCTCATTTCCCACCAGGAAGAGGAATTAACCAAAGGCTCAGTGTGCCGTGCCGGAACCAGATTAGGGCCTGAAGCAATGCTGCGGTGTTGCGGCCAGCTCCCAAGAAAGTGAGTTGAAGAAAGGAGTTCAGAGGCACTGTAATTCACAAACCTGCAGAGTTATAAATGACAGCTATCGTCCAAAACTATACTGAAGTAAGGCTGCCAAGAGGACTTGAAAGCGGGGCAGAATTGCAGGAAACCGATTTCAGGAGGTAGACTGGAATTGCATTTAAAGCATAGGAAAAGAGGCAGAACGTCCACAATGATGCACTTGGCCAAAAAGGGCATATGAGTTTTTTCCTGAATGTATTCAGGAAAAAACGCATACGCCCTTTTTGGCCAACCAAGCAAGCTTGCAAAGGAAATCTGCACTACAATGAAGTCTCACTTCCCCCCGGTCAAAAGGGCCATCTGAAAAAAGTGTAAAATCCAGAAAGGCAGGACAGGCCATGGAGAACTGGGAGCCTTGTTATGCTGATGGGCGGGATGTAAATTGCCAAGAGCCACTCGTGAGAGGTGTATGGTGTTTCCTGTAACATCTAAAAAACAAAGCAACAGAGCCTAGGGCACTTCCACTTATGGTCCTATAGCTTAGGGAAATTAAAATCAAAAAGACACAGCCACCCCAAAGTTTGGGACGGCTCTGTATACAAGAACGTCGTTTACGGTACAAGTTCAATATCACAGAAAGTGAAAAATGGATAAAGAAGTTGTGGTACTTACGTACAATGCAATATCACTCAGCAATGAAGTCTATGTCATCAGGCCCATAGCAGCATAATGAGTGGATTCAGGTATGATGATTCTAACTGAAATAAGTCACACAGAAAAAGAAACATCATAAGATATCACTAATACACGGAATGTAAACTTGGCTACACAGGAACTGGTTTACAAAACAGAACAGGGTCTCAAATTTAGAAAACCAACTTATGCTTGCTTAAGGGGAAAGGTGAGTTGGGGTGCTGCATAAAACCAGAGATTGAAATGAGCACAGATAAAGTTCCTTAAGCCAAATATGGAATAGACAAGAACTACTCCTTGCTCAACGAAATGGACTCAACACCCCATATTAAACGCCTAAGAATGTACCTGACTAGTAAGTATCTTAAAACCTATGGATTGCTATGTCTCTGAAAGAAAATCAAGCGTGTGTACAGGGGCATAAACGCAGCAGTGATAGGATTGGAGAGGTTCGGTGAGCAAATGAAGACCCTTTGAAGTCATATTGCATGGTACCCATTCCACGGGTCTCAACTCTCCAGGTTTAAGGGATTCTGCCTTCAGGTAAAACATGCACGTGGAACCCAGAGTATGATCAACCGTGTGATCGGGAGACGTGTTCCAATATGTCTCAGTTCTCGTCCCCTGGTACTCGGGTGCAACATTCCAGACGCTTTACTAACACTCTCCTGTCTTGGAGAGTCAGTGTCTTTTACCTCCTGTTTGGCACAGTTTGCAATTTCTGAGGAAGATGGACAGGAATAGGGAGAACCAATGAGAGACTAGGTGGAGGTGTCTGGACCGGCAAATTTAACTCTCATTTCCCACCAGGAAGAGGAATTAACCAAAGGCTCAGCGTGCCGTGCCGGAACCAGATTAGGGCCTGAAGCAATCCTGCGGTGTTGCGGCCAGCTCACAAGAAAGCGAGTTGAAGAAAGGAGCTCAGGGGCACTGTAATTCACAAACCTGCAGAGTTATAAATGACAGCTATCGTCCAAAAATATACTGAAGTAAGTCTGCCAAGAGGACTTGAAAGCGGGGCAGAATTGCAGGAAACCGATTTCAGGAGGTAGACTGGAATTGCATTTAAAGCATAGGAAAAGAGGCAGAACGTCCACAATGATGCACTTGGCCAAAAAGGGCGTATGCGTTTTTTCCTGAATATATTCAGGAAAAAACGCATACGCCCTTTTTGGCCAACCAAGCAAGCTTGCAAAGGAAATCTGCACTACAATGAAGTCTCACTTCCCCCCAGTCAAAAGGGCCATCTGAAAAAAGTGTAAATTCCAGAAAGGCAGGACAGGCCATGGAGAACTGGGAGCCTTGTTATGCTGATGGGCGGTATGTAAATTGCCAACAGTCACTTGGGAGAAGTGTATGGTGTTTCCTGAAACATCTAAAAAACAAAGCAACAGAGCCTAGGGCACTTCCACTTATGGTCCTATAGCTTAGGGAAATTCAAATCAAAAAGACACAGCCACCCCAAAGTTTGGGACGGCTCTGTTTACAAGAACCTCGTTTACGGTACAAGTTCAATAGCACAGAAAGTGAAATATGGATAAAGAAGTTGTGGTACTTACGTACAATGTAATATCACTCAGCAATGAAGTCTATGTCATCAGGCCCGTAGCAGTATAATGAATGGATTCAGGTATGATGATTCTAACTGAAATAAGTCACACAGAAAAAGAAACATCATAAGATATCACTAATACACGGAATGTAAACTTGGCCACACAGGAACTGGATTACAAATCAGAACAGGGTCTCAAATTTAGGAAACCAACTTATGCTTGCTTAAGCGAAAAGGTGAGTTGGGGTGCTGCATCAAACCAGAGATTGAAATGAGCACAGATAAAGTTCCTTAAGCCTAATATGGAATAGACAAGAACTACTCCTTGCTCAACGAAATGGACTCAACACCCCATATTAAACGCCTAAGAATGTACCTGACTAGTAAGTATCTTAAAACCTATGGATAGCTATGTCTCTGAAAGAAAATCAAGCGTGTGTACAGGGGCATAAACGCAGCAGTGATAGGATTGGAGAGGTTCGGTGAGCAAATGAAGACCCTTTGAAGTCATATTGCATGGTACCCATTCCACGGGTCTCAACTCTCCAGGTTTAAGGGATTCTTCCTTCAGCTAAAACATGCACGTGGAACCCAGAGTATGATCAACCATGGGATCGGGAGACGTGTTCCAATATGTCTCAGTTCTCGTCCCCTGGTACTTGGGTGCAACATTCCAGACGCTTTACTAACACTCTCCCGACTTGGAGAGTCAGTGCCTTTAACCTCCTGTTTGGCCCAGTTTGCAATTTCTGCGGAAGATGAACAGGAATAGGGAGAGCCGAAGAGAGACTAGCTGGAGGTGTCTAGACGGGCAAATTTAACTCTCATTTCCCACCAGGAAGAGGAATTAACCAAAGGCTCAGCGTGCCGTGCCGGAACCAGATTAGGGCCTGAAGCAATCCTGCGGTGTTGCGGCCAGCTCACAAGAAAGCGAGTTGAAGAAAGGAGCTCAGGGGCACTGTAATTCACAAACCTGCAGAGTTATAAATGACAGCTATCGTCCAAAACTATACTGAAGTAAGGCTGCCAAGAGGACTTGAAAGCGGGGCAGAATTGCAGGAAACCGATTTCAGGAGGTAGACTGGAATTGCATTTAAAGCATAGGAAAAGAGGCAGAACGTCCACAATGATGCACTTGGCCAAAAAGGGCGTATGCGTTTTTTCCTGAATATATTCAGGAAAAAACGCATACGCCCTTTTTGGCCAACCAAGCAAGCTTGCAAAGGAAATCTGCACTACAATGAAGTCTCACTTCCCCCCGGTCAAAAGGGCCATCTGAAAAAAGTGTAAAATCCAGAAAGGCAGGACAGGCCATGGAGAACTGGGAGCCTTGTTATGCTGATGGGCGGGATGTAAATTGCCAACAGCCACTCGGGAGAGGTGTATGGTGTTTCCTGAAACATCTAAAAAACAAAGCAACAGAGCCTAGGGCACTTCCACTTATGGTCCTATAGCTTAGGGAAATTAAAATCAAAAAGACACAGCCACCCCAAAGTTTGGGACGGCTCTGTTTACAAGAACCTCGTTTACGGTACAAGTTCAATAGCGCAGAAAGTGAAAAATGGATAAAGAAGTTGTGGTACTTACGTACAATGCAATATCACTCAGCAATGAAATCTATGTCATCAGGCCCGTAGCAGCATAATGAGTGGATTCAGGTATGATGATTCTAACTGAAATAAGTCACACAGAAAAAGAAACATCATAAGATATCATTAATACATGAGATGTAAACTTGGCTACACAGGAACTGGATTACAAAACAGAACAGGGTCTCAAATTTAGAAAACCAACTTATGCTTGCTTAAGGGGAAAGGTGAGTTGGGGTGCTGCATAAAACCAGAGATTGAAATGAGCACAGATAAAGTTCCTTAAGCCAAATATAGAATAGACAAGAACTACTCCTTGCTCAATGAAATGGACTCAACACCCCATATTAAACGCCTAAGAATGTACCTGACTAGTAAGTATCTTAAAACCTATGGATTGCTATGTCTCTGAAAGAAAATCAAGCGTGTGTACAGGGGCATAAACGCAGCAGTGATAGGATTGGAGAGGTTCGGTGAGCAAATGAAGACCCTTTGAAGTCATATTGCATGGTACCCATTCCACGGGTCTCAACTCTCCAGGTTTAAGGGATTCTTCCTTCAGCTAAAACATGCACGTGGAACCCAGAGTATGATCAACCGTGTGATCGGGAGACGTGTTCCAATATGTCTCAGTTCTCGTCCCCTGGTACTCGGGTGCAACATTCCAGATGCTTTACTAACACTCTCCCGACTTGGAGAGTCAGTGCCTTTAACCTCCTGTTTGGCCCAGTTTGCAATTTCTGCGGAAGATGAACAGGAATAGGGAGAACCAAAGAGAGACTAGCTGGAGGTGTCTGGACGGACAAATTTAACTCTCATTTCCCACCAGGAAGAGGAATTAACCAAAGGCTCAGTGTGCCGTGCCGGAACCAGATTAGGGCCTGAAGCAATGCTGCGGTGTTGCGGCCAGCTCCCAAGAAAGTGAGTTGAAGAAAGGAGTTCAGAGGCACTGTAATTCACAAACCTGCAGAGTTATAAATGACAGCTATCGTCCAAAAATATACTGAAGTAAGGCTGCCAAGAGGACTTGAAAGCGGGGCAGAATTGCAGGAAACCGATTTCAGGAGGTAGACTGGAATTGCATTTAAAGCATAGGAAAAGAGGCAGAACGTCCACAATGATGCACTTGGCCAAAAAGGGCATATGAGTTTTTTCCTGAATGTATTCAGGAAAAAACGCATACGCCCTTTTTGGCCAACCAAGCAAGCTTGCAAAGGAAATCTGCACTACAATGAAGTCTCACTTCCCCCCGGTCAAAAGGGCCATCTGAAAAAAGTGTAAAATCCAGAAAGGCAGGACAGGCCATGGAGAACTGGGAGCCTTGTTATGCTGATGGGCGGGATGTAAATTGCCAAGAGCCACTCGTGAGAGGTGTATGGTGTTTCCTGTAACATCTAAAAAACAAAGCAACAGAGCCTAGGGCACTTCCACTTATGGTCCTATAGCTTAGGGAAATTAAAATCAAAAAGACACAGCCACCCCAAAGTTTGGGACGGCTCTGTATACAAGAACGTCGTTTACGGTACAAGTTCAATATCACAGAAAGTGAAAAATGGATAAAGAAGTTGTGGTACTTACGTACAATGCAATATCACTCAGCAATGAAGTCTATGTCATCAGGCCCATAGCAGCATAATGAGTGGATTCAGGTATGATGATTCTAACTGAAATAAGTCACACAGAAAAAGAAACATCATAAGATATCACTAATACACGGAATGTAAACTTGGCTACACAGGAACTGGTTTACAAAACAGAACAGGGTCTCAAATTTAGAAAACCAACTTATGCTTGCTTAAGGGGAAAGGTGAGTTGGGGTGCTGCATAAAACCAGAGATTGAAATGAGCACAGATAAAGTTCCTTAAGCCAAATATGGAATAGACAAGAACTACTCCTTGCTCAACGAAATGGACTCAACACCCCATATTAAACGCCTAAGAATGTACCTGACTAGTAAGTATCTTAAAACCTATGGATTGCTATGTCTCTGAAAGAAAATCAAGCGTGTGTACAGGGGCATAAACGCAGCAGTGATAGGATTGGAGAGGTTCGGTGAGCAAATGAAGACCCTTTGAAGTCATATTGCATGGTACCCATTCCACGGGTCTCAACTCTCCAGGTTTAAGGGATTCTGCCTTCAGGTAAAACATGCACGTGGAACCCAGAGTATGATCAACCGTGTGATCGGGAGACGTGTTCCAATATGTCTCAGTTCTCGTCCCCTGGTACTCGGGTGCAACATTCCAGACGCTTTACTAACACTCTCCTGTCTTGGAGAGTCAGTGTCTTTTACCTCCTGTTTGGCACAGTTTGCAATTTCTGAGGAAGATGGACAGGAATAGGGAGAACCAATGAGAGACTAGGTGGAGGTGTCTGGACCGGCAAATTTAACTCTCATTTCCCACCAGGAAGAGGAATTAACCAAAGGCTCAGCGTGCCGTGCCGGAACCAGATTAGGGCCTGAAGCAATCCTGCGGTGTTGCGGCCAGCTCACAAGAAAGCGAGTTGAAGAAAGGAGCTCAGGGGCACTGTAATTCACAAACCTGCAGAGTTATAAATGACAGCTATCGTCCAAAAATATACTGAAGTAAGTCTGCCAAGAGGACTTGAAAGCGGGGCAGAATTGCAGGAAACCGATTTAAGGAGGTAGACTGGGATTGCATTTAAAGCATAGGAAAAGAGGCAGAACGTCCACAATGATGCACTTGGCCAAAAAGGGCGTATGCGTTTTTTCCTGAATATATTCAGGAAAAAACGCATACGCCCTTTTTGGCCAACCAAGCAAGCTTGCAAAGGAAATCTGCACTACAATGAAGTCTCACTTCCCCCCGGTCAAAAGGGCCATCTGAAAAAAGTGTAAATTCCAGAAAGGCAGGACAGGCCATGGAGAACTGGGAGCCTTGTTATGCTGATGGGCGGTATGTAAATTGCCAACAGTCACTTGGGAGAAGTGTATGGTGTTTCCTGAAACATCTAAAAAACAAAGCAACAGAGCCTAGGGCACTTCCACTTATGGTCCTATAGCTTAGGGAAATTCAAATCAAAAAGACACAGCCACCCCAAAGTTTGGGACGGCTCTGTTTACAAGAACCTCGTTTACGGTACAAGTTCAATAGCACAGAAAGTGAAATATGGATAAAGAAGTTGTGGTACTTACGTACAATGTAATATCACTCAGCAATGAAGTCTATGTCATCAGGCCCGTAGCAGTATAATGAATGGATTCAGGTATGATGATTCTAACTGAAATAAGTCACACAGAAAAAGAAACATCATAAGATATCACTAATACACGGAATGTAAACTTGGCCACACAGGAACTGGATTACAAATCAGAACAGGGTCTCAAATTTAGGAAACCAACTTATGCTTGCTTAAGCGAAAAGGTGAGTTGGGGTGCTGCATCAAACCAGAGATTGAAATGAGCACAGATAAAGTTCCTTAAGCCTAATATGGAATAGACAAGAACTACTCCTTGCTCAACGAAATGGACTCAACACCCCATATTAAACGCCTAAGAATGTACCTGACTAGTAAGTATCTTAAAACCTATGGATAGCTATGTCTCTGAAAGAAAATCAAGCGTGTGTACAGGGGCATAAACGCAGCAGTGATAGGATTGGAGAGGTTCGGTGAGCAAATGAAGACCCTTTGAAGTCATATTGCATGGTACCCATTCCACGGGTCTCAACTCTCCAGGTTTAAGGGATTCTTCCTTCAGCTAAAACATGCACGTGGAACCCAGAGTATGATCAACCATGGGATCGGGAGACGTGTTCCAATATGTCTCAGTTCTCGTCCCCTGGTACTTGGGTGCAACATTCCAGACGCTTTACTAACACTCTCCCGACTTGGAGAGTCAGTGCCTTTAACCTCCTGTTTGGCCCAGTTTGCAATTTCTGCGGAAGATGAACAGGAATAGGGAGAGCCGAAGAGAGACTAGCTGGAGGTGTCTAGACGGGCAAATTTAACTCTCATTTCCCACCAGGAAGAGGAATTAACCAAAGGCTCAGCGTGCCGTGCCGGAACCAGATTAGGGCCTGAAGCAATCCTGCGGTGTTGCGGCCAGCTCACAAGAAAGCGAGTTGAAGAAAGGAGCTCAGGGGCAGTGTAATTCACAAACCGGCAGAGTTATAAATGACAGCTATCGTCCAAAAATATACTGAAGTAAGGCTGCCAAGAGGACTTGAAAGCGGGGCAGAATTGCAGGAAACCGATTTCAGGAGGTAGACTGGAATTGCATTTAAAGCATAGGAAAAGAGGCAGAACGTCCACAATGATGCACTTGGCCAAAAAGGGCATATGCGTTTTTTCCTGAATATATTCACGAAAAAACGCATACGCCCTTTTTGGCCAACCGAGCAAGCTTGCAAAGGAAATCTGCACTACAATGAAGTCTCACTTCCCCAAGGTCAAAAGGGCCACCTGAAGAAAGTGTAAAATCCAGAAAGGCAGGACAGGCCATGGAGAACTGGGAGCCTTGTTATGCTGATGGGCGGGACGTAAATTGCCAACAGCCACTCGGGAGAGGTGTATGGTGTTTCCTGAAACATCTAAAAAACAAGCAACAGAGCCTAGGGCACTTCCACTTATGGTGCTGTAGCTTAGGGAAAGTAAAATCAAAAAGACACAACCACCCCAAAGTTTGGGACAGCTCTCTTAACAAGAACCTCATTTACGGTACAAGTTCAATATCGCAGAAAGTGAAAAATGGATAAAGAAGTTGTGGTACTTACGTACAATGCAATATCACTCAGCAATGAAATCTATGTCATCAGGCCCGTAGCAGCATAATGAGTGGATTCAGGTCTGATGATTCTAACTGAAATAAGTCACACAGAAAAAGAAACATCATAAGATATCACTAATACACGGAATGTGAACTTGGCTACACATGAACTGAATTATAAAACAGAACAGGGTCTCAAGTTTAGAAAAGCAACTTATGCTTTTTTAAGGGGGAAGGTGAGTTGGGGTGCTGCATAAAACCAGAGTTTGACATTAGCACAGATACTGTTCCATAAGCCAAATGTGTAATAGACAAGACCTACCCCTTGCTCAACAAAATGGACTCAACAATGAGGTATCACCTCACAGCTGATAGAATGGGCATCATCAGAAAATCTACAAACAATAAATGCTGGAAAGGGTGTGGAGAAAAGGAACCCTCTTCCACTATTGTTGGGAATATAAATTGTTACATTCACTATGGAGAACAATATGGAGTTTCTTAAGAAACTAACAATAGAATTACCATATGATACAGCAATCCCAGTACTGGACATATACCCAGACAAAACCATAAATCAAAAAGAGACATTCACCGCAATGTTCATTGCATCACTATTTACAATATCGAGGTAATGGAAGCAACCTAAATGCCCACAGACAGACGAATGCATAAAGCTGTGGTACGTATATAAAATGGAATATTACTAAGCCATGAAAAGGAATGAAATTGGGTCATTTGTAGAGACGTCGATGGATCTAGAGACTGTCATACAGAGTGAAGTAAGTCAGAAAGAGAAAAACAAATCTTGTATATTCATGCATATATGTGGAACCTAGAAAAACCGTACAGATTAACCATTTTGCAAGGCATAAATAGAGCAACAGATGTAGACAACAAATGTATGGACAACAAGGGGGGAAAGCTGTTGGGGGGGTGGTGGTGGGAGGAGTTGAGAGACTGGGATTGGCATGTATACATTTATATGTATAAAATAGATAACCAATAAGAACCTGCTGTATAAAAATATAAAATAAAATTCACAATTGAAAAGAAATAAAATTTAAAAAATAAAACAGAAAAAACAATTATTCCCTTCACATACATGTATTTATATGAATAAATTATTTCCATGCTTATATCTGTAAATACAAAAAAGAGGAATAAAATCTACCTTGAACCAAAAACGAAAAAGAGAAATAAAACACAGAACCCACCAGTTCCACAGAGGAAAACCGTATCAGGGCACTTGCTCCAGTTGTAAACAATTCTGAAGTTGGTCAGTGGTGGGGAATCATCTCCCATTCAGCCAGCAGCCCCCACGCAACAAGCGTCCTCATTGCAAAGCTGGGGCACCGTGCCGAGGCATCTGTGAGTAAACGTGAGCTGAGCCCCAGGCCAGTTGCTGCTGAACTATTCCCACCCGTCCCAGGTAAAACACCTGAATATATACAAGGACTTGAAAGCCTAGAGGAAGGGCCATAGAGCCACACGAGTGACAGCATGCCGGCCGACTTGGTGCCTGCAGGCCAGCCAGGATGGTCCTGGCCCTGGGTGCTCTTCTGGAAGATTTCCATTTCCCTGCCTGAGATACCCGTCCTGTCCCTGCCCCCACTGCTTTTTTCCTTCCTCACCTCTGCCCAGGGAGAAATTCCAGCAGCAGGTATGGGTGACACATCCTCTTCTTCAGCAGGTGGCAGCCTGGCACCTGCTGCAGAAAGTCCAGCAGAGCCCCACTCACACTGGGCCACCCACAAAGCCGTGGCCTCTCACTCCCTCCCACCAGCCCAGCCCCGAGACTGCTGACAGGGCAGAGAAAATGGCGTCAGGCACGGCTGCAGGGGCTCTTGCTGCCTGGAGTGGTATTTATATTGATCTCAACCCAGGCACACCTGGGGAGGGCTGGCCGGCATGGTTAGGCTGCCCAGCTCAGCCAATCATCACCCCTCAGGGGCTCACAGTTGCAGAAAATGGAAATTGCTGAACCGGCCAGGTCCAAGGAACAGGTGTGGGCTCCTGAGAGTCAGGATAGACAAGGGGCTGCAGCTTTGGCTTGTTTTCTAATCATTTTATCTGGCCCATGAGTGGGAGACAACTTCAAGAAAACCCTCTCCTAATGAGAGGAACCCAGGAGTCAGGGAGAGGAGGGGTGGGTGGTGGTTGGAGACAGAGGCCTGGTGCCCCGGGTGCAGTGGAAGTCTCTGGAAGACCAGGTGGAGGGAGGCCGCACAGAGTGATGCCCAGGGTCACAGACCTGTCGCAGCTGCTGTTTGTTAGTTCAAGTCCTGCTCTGAGGTGCTCTGTGTCAGCTCTGAGCGACAGGTGAGCTGGGGGTGCTCTGCAATGAGGGCTATGTGCACGGTTCCTGTGTGCCCAGCCCTGCCACGGTACCTGCAAGGGTAGCTCTGTATCCTGGGAGGGGCCTGACCACGAGAGCCCCGTGGGCTGGGGTGGGGGTGGGGTACCTGCCCAGGTGAGCTCCATATTCTGGGATTGGTCTGACCACGAGAGCCCCATGGGCTGCTGGGGACCTGGTAAAGGATGTCAGGACAGTCAGTGAAGCCACCGAGGATATACCTCCAGTTGCTCCTAATTCCTACACCCTGCTGGTCATTCTACCAACCACCAGGACATGGTATTCTGTATTAGTCTTCAATGATGCCTTCTTTTGTATTCCATTAGTCCCAGAGTCACAAGAAATTTTGGCTTGTGAGTGGCAGGACTCAACATACAACTAAAACAATACTTCCGGGCCGTCTTGCCCCAAGGGTGCAAAAATTCCCACACCATTTTTGGGGAAACCTTAGCTAAAGACCTAAAAGTTCTACCTCTGGAAAAGGAAACCCTCCTTCAGTACGCAGACGACATTCTGATCGCCAGCCCTACTAAGGAGGCCTCTGAACTACCAAGCCAATAAAGGATAGAAGTTGTCCAAGAAAAAGCTCAAATATCACAGACTGCGGTGACCTGCCTGGGCTTCATTCTCACAGAAGGTCAGAGAAGCCCATCCCAGGAAAGGGAAGAAACCATTTTCGGCCTTACTCCTTTCTAAAACTAGAAGACAGCTTAGGGGTTCCTGGGGAGGCCAGGGTTTGCTGCTTCTGGATCCCTAACTGCAGTCTACTAGCTGGGCCATTATATGAAACACTGAAAGGAAAAGATGATGATCCTTTTGAATAGAATCCAGAAGTGGCCTTTCAAGAATGGAAAGAGCAGTCAATTCAGACCCTTGCCCTGGAACTCCCTAATTTAGCTAAACCCTTTGACCTTTACATTCCTGGTGAAAGGTGAATCGCCATTGGAGAATTAGTGCAAAAACTGGGACCACTTGAAATGGAACAATGCAAGAATGCCATCCAGGTAGGATAAACTATGGTCACCAAGGGGCTTGGCCCACTGCCGCATCTGGCCAAGATACTGGCAGTATCTAAAAACCTGGAAATCAGCAGCCCAAAAGGCCACCTCCCTCCTAAGGGAAAAGGACCCCACGTGGTGATCCTAACCACCAACCATGCCCTGAAGTTGCAGGGTTTGCTCCGTGGACACACCAACCTCGAGTGAGGAGGCCCTCCAACTCCAACATCCAGAGAGATAACCGGGGGCAACAGGACACCATGACGACTCGTGTGAACATCACTTGACCTGGAGTTTCTCTCATAAAACAACAAGAGTGTGTCCCAAAAGAGTAGACTACTGCTTGCAGGACTTACTGTACCCAGAGGGGAGCTAATAATCTTGGCGGGGGAACCGTATATCACACTGTCACCATAGAAAAGCCTACAGACACCGTGATGATGGTGGCCAATAAGACTGGCTGGACTCCTGTTTACTTCAAAAGGCTGTTGACTCAGTGGCCATCATGGTCCTTGATCACCACTGACCCTGGACTGTCTGGGAGTTGAGCGGGCAGGGCTCTGACACCTGGTGCTGTTTGTACGTTAATTCAGGGGCCTAATTGAAGAAAGCGCAGACTACTGGTCAGAGCATCTAGGCTGGCAGAAACGGTCAGCCTAAGGTGGCCGAACAAATGTGGGGCGGGGTGAAACCGGCCCCCACAGCGTCTCTGCACATCTCTTTCCTGGACCCTTAAAGGTCATTAGAATCTATAACGCTTCCAATGCTGGTGCTCAGGTGGACGAGCAGGGAGGCAGGGGGCCTGGGGACAATCAACGTCACCTGGAGGCTGCTGGGGAGAAGCTCTGACCCTCGCCCCTTGGTATGAGGGCTCCCAACTCAGCACTCAGCAGTTACAGAAGAAGGGTCTGCACCCTCAGCACTCCAAGAATGAGGAACGGGACAAAAGGCAGAGGAGGGGTTTGTCCCCAGCAAAGCCCATTAAAAATCCCTGGGAGATAAAAATAGAATCTGGGCAATAAAGTCAAGTCTAACCTTTTTTATCCTTTGTGCTTTGTCTAATTTCATGTGCTCCTAGGGTCCCGCATGCAGAGGTTCCACACCCGGCACTTCAGACCAGATTTCCTAGTGCAGAATGGCTGGGTCGACACCTCAGCTCCTGGGGCCCAGTGCAGACTCCGCGATATAGAGCCTGAGCTGCAGCCAACCCGGCCCTCGAGAGCTCCGCCCCCTCCCTCCCACTGACTCTGACAGGATCTCTACACAGCAGCCCAGCCCACAGCCCACGGGGTAGTGCATGCTCTCACCTCTCCATTCTCTGATCAAAATATAAAGTTTCCTTTGCTTGTGAACCAAACTCAGTCTCGATCTGTTGGCCCCAATGACACTGCGCAGGGGGACACTTGTTGAGGTCCACTCTGGAGGATCAGTAACAGAAATTGAGACTATTGTAACCTCAATGAACAGATGTGTGAGCCAAACTGTAGTTAACATAGAACAGTGTATAAGGCTCGGGTAAAATAAGATGTTTCTAACGTTTCCATTGGATATTTCCATCACTTTATTATAAGCAAGTTCAGTGAAAAGGTTTGTCTTATTTGTCAGGTCAATATTAGAGAAACGAAGTGATTTCTTTCCAAGGATGTACATCTAATAATCTTGGTTAAAGCTTCAATCTTGTTTTAAATGCTTTTCCATTGAAAATGATACCTCTCTTTCAGCTCCCCCATTTCTGAGAAGTATAAAATCTTATAATTTATTATTACCAAAGGGGAAAGGTCGGAGGAGGGATAAATTAACAGTTTGGGATTAACACATACACACTGCTATGTATAAAATAGATCATCAACAAGGAACTACTGTATAGCACAGGGAACTACACTCAACATTTTGCAATAACCTATAAGGGGAAATAATCTGAAAAAGAATAGATATTTTTATTGACATCATCTATCAATGACAGTTAAAGTGTAACCTAAGGGAAGCTGGTGGTGAGTGCTTCTGACCCTGAAGACTTCAATCATCTAA
Organism: Leucopleurus acutus; assembly: GCF_964270905.1. Classification (NCBI taxonomy): domain Eukaryota; kingdom Metazoa; phylum Chordata; class Mammalia; order Artiodactyla; family Delphinidae; genus Leucopleurus; species Leucopleurus acutus. Next base: position 22,155 of record NW_028138646.1, on the reverse strand, counting down.
AGTTTGGACTCTGCCTACTTCCCAAGGCCCTTAATGAACATATGTGTAGCCGTAGCTTAAAAAATTCCCCAGTTTGGGTTTCGGGGAGACACTGATTTTGAAAAAGCCCTGGTGTTCTCCTTACATGAATGGGACTCTTCCTACTGCTAAAACATGTCTGTCACACCCAGAGGATGGTATACCGTCTGATCGGGAAGAGTTTGGAAAAGGCATCTCATCTCCTCATCTCCTGGTGCTCGGGTTCACCCCTCCAGCGTCTTTACTAACAGTCTCCCCACTTGGAGATGGCAGCACTGTCAACATCCTGTTGCGTACAGTTTGGAATTTGTCCAGAGGATGAAGCGGAAGGATGAGGAACAATGAGAGACAAGTCCTAGGTGTTCAGACAGGCACATGTCACTCTAATTTCCAATCAGGAAGACGAATTGACCAAAGGCTAGGGTTGCCCATGGAAACAGTATAGGGCTTGAGGAAATCCCGCTGCTTTGTGGCCAGTTCCCATAAACACAAGTTGAACAATGGAACTCAGGGACAGTAAAATTCACGAAACTGCAGAGTTGAAAATATCCATCACTGAAAAATGTCTTGAGGAAAGTCAGAGAAAAGGACTTGTAAGCAAGGGAGAATGGCAGGAAAGGGATTTGAGGAGGTAGAAAGGACTCGCCATTAAGCACAAGAAAAGGAGCTGAACATTGCCAACATTGCAGTTGGCCAAAAAGGGTGTATGCGTTTTTTTCTGTATATATTCAAGAAAAGGGCATACACTTTTTTAGCCAACCAAACAGGTGGGCACTGGAAGTCAATACTACAAGAGATATCACTTCGCATCAGTCAGAAGAGCCATCCTCATAAAGCGTAAACAACAGAAATGCAGGACAGGGCAAGGAGAAGAGGGAGCCCTGTGAGACTTATAGTGGAAATATATATTGCCAACGGCCATTCTGGAGAAGTGTATTGTGTTTACTAAAGCATCTAAAAAATGAGCTACAGAGCATAGGGCACTTGCACTCATGGGCGTATATCTTGGGAAAAACAAAAATCGAGAGGACACAGGCACCCCAATGTTTACCCCCTCTCTGTTTAAAAGATCCTCGACTAGGATACAACTTAAATGTCCCTGGAGAGAAAAAATGGATAGAGATGTGGTACTTAGGTAGAGTGGAATATTATTCAGCCTGGAAATCAATGAAATATGGCCAGTTGTAACAACTCCGGAGGAGTTACGTATGATCATTCTAAGTGACATAATTCAAAAAGATAAAGACACATATCATAAGATATCACTTAAAGGTGGAATCCAAAATGGCTACACATGAAATAAATTACAAAACAAAAACATAGTCAAATATGTAGAAAACACGCATAAGGCTGCTAAACGGGAAAGGTGGGGAGGGGTGAGGCATCATCCAGGAGGTTGAAATTAGCAAAGATACCATTCCAAATACCAAACTGATAATCAACAAGGCCTACACAGTAGCTAAAAGAACTGCACTCAGCACACTCAAGTCACCGGAAAAGAATATATACGACTGGTAAGAATCTGAAAAAGAATTTACTGATGTCTCTCTGTACGTGAATCAAGTGGATGTACAGCAGCAAGAAACAGAGCTTTGAAAATCAGCTGTAACCAATATAGTAATAAATTGAAAAAAATAAACGACAGAGAGACAGAGAAAACCTCTTACAACTTTTCCTCAGGGCCGGTGATGCAACATGGATTGAACACATCTAGACCCACAGCAGGATGAGACATAAGGCTGGAAACTGTTTGCACTAAGAGAAATGTGAGGTTGGGTGAGGAAATGCACACCCTTTAAAGTAATACTACCTGGTACCCATTCAATGGGTCCCAAATCTGCAGGTTCAAAGGATCTTCCTACAGCTAAAACATGCATGGAAAACCCAGAGGACTGTACACCATGTGATCGGGAGATGTGTCTAAAATGCAGCTCATTTATCCTCTCCTGGTGCTCCTGTTCACCATTCCAGCCACGTTACTTAGAATCTCCCCACTTGGAGAATCAGCACATTTCAACTTCTGTTTCACACATTTTGCAAATTGTGAGGAGGATGAACAGGAAGAGGGGGAACCAATGAGAGAATAGTTGTAGGGGTTTGGACGGGCACATATCACTCTAATTTCCCATTAAGAATAAGAATTGAAAAAAGGCTCAGCCCGCCTCGCCCGAGCCAAAATAGGGCCTGAAGCAATCCTGCGGGTTTGAGGCCAGCTCACAAAAGAGCAACTTAAAAAATGGAGCTCAGGGTCACTGCAATTCACAAACCTGCAGAGTTATAAATGAAAACTAACGTCCAAAAATATGTTGAGGTAAGGCAAAGAAGAGGATCTGAATGCAAGACAGAATTGCAAGAAACAGATTTCAAGAGATAGATTGGACTCGTCTTTAAAGCACATGAAAAGCGGCAGAATTTCGACAATGATGCAGTTGGCCCAAAAGGGCGTATGCGTTTTTTCCTGATTATATCCAGGAAAAAACGCATACACACTTTATGGGCAACGAAGCAAGCAAGCAATGCAAATGTGCACAACAAAGAAGTCTCATTACCCACTGGTCAAAAGGGCCATCCTAAAAAATTGTAAAAACCAGAAATGCAGGACAGGCCATGGAGAACAGGGAGCCTTTATACGCTGATGGGCAGTGTGTGAACTGCCGAGAGCCACTCTGGAGAAGTGTATGGTGGTTCCTAAATCATCTAAAAAACAGAGCTACAGAGCATAGGACACTTCCAATCATGGGAGTATATCTAGGGAAGTCTAAAAATCAACAAGACACAAGCACACCACAGTTTAGGGCTACTCTGTTTACAAGAACCTCAACTTCAGTACACCTTAAATATCCCAGGAAAGAGAACAATGGATAAAGAAGATGTGGTACTTATGTACAATGGAATATCTCTTCACCATGAAATCAATGTAATAAGGCTAGTAGAAGGATAAAGAGTGGATTTAGGTCCGATAATACTACTTGAAATAAGTCAAACAGAAAAAGAAACATATCATAAGATATCACTTATAGAGGGAGGGTAAATATGGCTGCACAAGAAATGAATTACAGAACAGAACAGTGTCTCACATTTAGAAAACACACTTATTTCAGCTTAAGGGGAAAGGAGAGGTGGGGTGATGCATAAAACCAGAGTTTGAAATTAGCACAGATACCGTTCAATAAACCAAATAGATATTAGACAAGATCTACACCTTGCTCAATGAACTGGCCTCAACACACCCTATACACCACAGAGAAATATATCTGAGTAATAAGAATCTTAAAACCCATGTATTGATATATCTCCATAAGGGAATCAAGTGTGTGCAGAGCGGCACAAACACAGCAGTGAAAATGAGCTAAACCCCATTATAGAAATAAATTTTAAAAACAAAACACAGAAACAATGAAAGAGAGAAAAATTCTTACAAAATTCGCTCAGGGGCTGTGATGCAACCTGGATTGACCACATATAAACCCACAGCTGGATAAGACATAAGGCTGGACACTTGGGGCTGAGAGGATTGGTGAGCTTTGGTGAGCAACTGCCAAAAGTTTAATGCAATACTTCATGCTACTCATTCCAAGGGTCCCAACACTCCAGGTTGAAGGGAATCTTCCTACAGCTAAACCATGCTTGGGAAACCCAGCGACTGGTATACCATATGATCGGGAAAGGTTTCTAAAACGCACCTCATTTTTCCTCTCCTGGGGCTCCGGATCGATATTCCAGCTGCTTTACTAAAATATCCCCACATGGACAGTCAATGCCTTTAAGTTCTGGTATCGCACAGTCTGCAGTTAGTGTGGAGGATGAATGGGAATAGGGGAAACCAGTGAGAAACTAGCTGTAGCGGTTTCAATGGGCACATGTCACTCTAATTTCATATCAGTAAGAAGAATAAACCAAAGGCACAGCAAGGTGCCCCAGAAGAACAATAGGGCCTGAAGGAATCCTGTGGTTATGAGGCAAGATCACAAAAATAAGAGCTGAAAAATGGAGTTAAGGGCCACTGCAATTCAAAACCTGCAGAGTTATGAAGGCCAACTATTTTCAAAAAATATATTGAGGTAAGGCTAAGAAGAGGCATTGAAAGCAAGGCAGAATTGCAGGAAACCGATTTCAGGAGGTAGACTGGAATTGCATTTAAAGCATAGGAAAAGAGGCAGAACGTCCACAGTGATGCACTTGGCCAAAAAGGGCGTATGCATTTTTTCCTGAATATATTTAGGAAAAAAGGCAAACGCACTTTTTGGCGAACCAAGCAAGCTTGCAAAGGAAATCTGCACTGCAATGAAGTCTCACTTCCCCCCAGTCAAAAGTGCCATCTGAAAAAAGTGTAAAATCCAGAAAGGCAGGACAGGCCATGGAGAACTGGGAGCCTTGTTATGCTGATGGGCGGGATGTAAATTGCCAAGAGCCACTCGGGTTAAGTGTATGGTGTTTCCTGAAACATCTAAAAAACAAAGCAACGGAGCCTAGGGCACTTCCACTTATGGTCCTATAGCTTAGGGAAATTAAAATCAAAAAGACACAGCCACCCCAAAGTTTGGGACGGCTCTGTTTACAAGAACCTCATTTACGGTACAAGTTCAATATCGCAGAAAGCGAAAAATGGATAAAGAAGTGGTGGTACTTACGTACAATGCAATATCACTCAGCAATGAAATCTATGTCATCAGGCCCGTAACAGCATAATGAGTGGATTCAGGTATGATGATTCTAACTGAAATAAGTCACACAGAAAAAGAAACATCATAAGATATCACTAATACACGGAATGTAAACTTGGCTACACAGGAACTGGATTACAAAACAGAACAGGGTCTCAAATTTAGAAAACCAACTAATGCTTGCTTAAGGGGAAAGGTGAGTTGGCGTGCTGCATAAAACCTGAGATTGAAATGAGCACAGATAAAGTTCCTTAAGCCAAATATGGAATAGACAAGAGCTACTCCTTGCTCAACGAAATGGACTCAACACCCCATATTAAACGCCTAAGAATGTACCTGACTAGTAAGTATCTTAAAACCTATGGATTGCTATGTCTCTGAAAGATAATCAAGAGTGTGTACAGGGGCATAAACGCAGCAGTGATAGGATTGGAGAGGTTCGGTGAGCAAATGAAGACCCTTTGAAGTCATATTGCATGGTACCCATTCCACAGGTCTCAACTCTACAGGTTTAAGGGATTCTTCCTTCAGCTAAAACATGCATGTGGAACCCAGAGTATGTTCAACCATGTGATCGGGAGACGTGTTCCAATATGTCTCAGTTCTCGTCCCCTGTAACTCGGGTGCAACATTCCAGACGCTTTACTAACACTCTCCCGACTTGGAGAGTCAGTGCCTTTAACCTCCTGCTTGGCCCATTTGTAATTTCTGCGGAAGATGAACAGGAATAGGGAGAACCAATGAGAGACTAGCTGGAGGTGTCTGGACCGGCAAATTTAACTCTCATTTCCCACCAGGAAGAGGAATTAACCAAAGGCTCAGCGTGCCGTGCCGGAACCAGATTAGGGCCTGAAGCAATCCTGCGGTGTTGCGGCCAGCTCACAAGAAAGCGAGTTGAAGAAAGGAGCTCAGGGGCACTGTAATTCACAAACCTGCAGAGTTATAAATGACAGCTATCGTCCAAAAATATACTGAAGTAAGGCTGCCAAGAGGACTTGAAAGCGGAGCAGAATTGCAGGAAACCGATTTCAGGAGGTAGACTGGAATTGCATTTAAAGCATAGGAAAAGAGGCAGAACGTCCACAATGATGCACTTGACCAAAAAGGGCGTATGCGTTTTTTCCTGAATATATTCAGGAAAAAACGCATACGCCCTTTTTGGCCAACCAAGCAAGCTTGCAAAGGAAATCTGCACTACAGTGAAGGCTCACTTCCCCCGGTCAAAAGGGCCACCTGAAAAAAGTGTAAAATCCAGAAAGGCAGGACAGGCCATGGAGAACTGGGAGCCTTGTTATGCTGATGGGCGGTATGTTAATTGCCAACAGCCACTTGGGAGAAGTGTATGGTGTTTCCTTAAACATCTAAAAAACAAAGCAACAGAGCCTAGGGCACTTCCACTTATGGTCCTATAGCTTAGGGAAATTCAAATCAAAAAGACACAGCCACCCCAAAGTTTGGGACGGCTCTGTTTACAAGAACCTCGTTTACGGTACAAGTTCAATAGCACAGAAAGTGAAATATGGATAAAGAAGTTGTGGTACTTACGTACAATGTAATATCACTCAGCAATGAAGTCTATGTCATCAGGCCCGTAGCAGTATAATGAATGGATTCAGGTATGATGATTCTAACTGAAATAAGTCACACAGAAAAAGAAACATCATAAGATATCACTAATACACGGAATGTAAACTTGGCCACACAGGAACTGGATTACAAATCAGAACAGGGTCTCAAATTTAGGAAACCAACTTATGCTTGCTTAAGCGAAAAGGTGAGTTGGGGTGCTGCATCAAACCAGAGATTGAAATGAGCACAGATAAAGTTCCTTAAGCCTAATATGGAATAGACAAGAACTACTCCTTGCTCAACGAAATGGACTCAACACCCCATATTAAACGCCTAAGAATGTACCTGAGTAGTAAGTATCTTAAAACCTATGGATAGCTATGTCTCTGAAAGAAAATCAAGCGTGTGTACAGGGGCATAAACGCAGCAGTGATAGGATTGGAGAGGTTCGGTGAGCAAATGAAGACCCTTTGAAGTCATATTGCATGGTACCCATTCCACGGGTCTCAACTCTCCAGGTTTAAGGGATTCTTCCTTCAGCTATAACATGCACGTGGAACCCAGAGTATGATCAACCATGGGATCGGGAGACGTGTTCCAATATGTCTCAGTTCTCGTCCCCTGGTACTTGGGTGCAACATTCCAGACGCTTTACTAACACTCTCCCGACTTGGAGAGTCAGTGCCTTTAACCTCCTGTTTGGCCCAGTTTGCAATTTCTGCGGAAGATGAACAGGAATAGGGAGAGCCGAAGAGAGACTAGCTGGAGGTGTCTAGACGGGCAAATTTAACTCTCATTTCCCACCAGGAAGAGGAATTAACCAAAGGCTCAGCGTGCCGTGCCGGAACCAGATTAGGGCCTGAAGCAATCCTGCGGTGTTGCGGCCAGCTCACAAGAAAGCGAGTTGAAGAAAGGAGCTCAGGGGCAGTGTAATTCACAAACCTGCAGAGTTATAAATGACAGCTATCGTCCAAAAATATACTGAAGTAAGGCTGCCAAGAGGACTTGAAAGCGGGGCAGAATTGCAGGAAACCGATTTCAGGAGGTAGACTGGAATTGCATTTAAAGCATAGGAAAAGAGGCAGAACGTCCACAATGATGCACTTGGCCAAAAAGGGCATATGCGTTTTTTCCTGAATATATTCACGAAAAAACGCATACGCCCTTTTTGGCCAACCGAGCAAGCTTGCAAAGGAAATCTGCACTACAATGAAGTCTCACTTCCCCAAGGTCAAAAGGGCCACCTGAAGAAAGTGTAAAATCCAGAAAGGCAGGACAGGCCATGGAGAACTGGGAGCCTTGTTATGCTGATGGGCGGGACGTAAATTGCCAACAGCCACTCGGGAGAGGTGTATGGTGTTTCCTGAAACATCTAAAAAACAAGCAACAGAGCCTAGGGCACTTCCACTTATGGTGCTGTAGCTTAGGGAAAGTAAAATCAAAAAGACACAACCACCCCAAAGTTTGGGACAGCTCTCTTAACAAGAACCTCATTTACGGTACAAGTTCAATATCGCAGAAAGTGAAAAATGGATAAAGAAGTTGTGGTACTTACGTACAATGCAATATCACTCAGCAATGAAATCTATGTCATCAGGCCCGTAGCAGCATAATGAGTGGATTCAGGTCTGATGATTCTAACTGAAATAAGTCACACAGAAAAAGAAACATCATAAGATATCACTAATACACGGAATGTGAACTTGGCTACACATGAACTGAATTATAAAACAGAACAGGGTCTCAAGTTTAGAAAAGCAACTTATGCTTTTTTAAGGGGGAAGGTGAGTTGGGGTGCTGCATAAAACCAGAGTTTGACATTAGCACAGATACTGTTCCATAAGCCAAATGTGTAATAGACAAGACCTACCCCTTGCTCAACAAAATGGACTCAACAATGAGGTATCACCTCACACCTGATAGAATGGGCATCATCAGAAAATCTACAAACAATAAATGCTGGAAAGGGTGTGGAGAAAAGGAACCCTCTTCCACTATTGTTGGGAATATAAATTGTTACATTCACTATGGAGAACAATATGGAGTTTCTTAAGAAACTAACAATAGAATTACCATATGATACAGCAATCCCAGTACTGGACATATACCCAGACAAAACCATAAATCAAAAAGAGACATTCACCGCAATGTTCATTGCATCACTATTTACAATATCGAGGTAATGGAAGCAACCTAAATGCCCACAGACAGACGAATGCATAAAGCTGTGGTACGTATATAAAATGGAATATTACTAAGCCATGAAAAGGAATGAAATTGGGTCATTTGTAGAGACGTCGATGGATCTAGAGACTGTCATACAGAGTGAAGTAAGTCAGAAAGAGAAAAACAAATCTTGTATATTCATGCATATATGTGGAACCTAGAAAAACCGTACAGATTAACCATTTTGCAAGGCATAAATAGAGCAACAGATGTAGACAACAAATGTATGGACAACAAGGGGGGAAAGCTGTTGGGGGGGTGGTGGTGGGAGGAGTTGAGAGACTGGGATTGGCATGTATACATTTATATGTATAAAATAGATAACCAATAAGAACCTGCTGTATAAAAATATAAAATAAAATTCACAATTGAAAAGAAATAAAATTTAAAAAATAAAACAGAAAAAACAATTATTCCCTTCACATACATGTATTTATATGAATAAATTATTTCCATGCTTATATCTGTAAATACAAAAAAGAGGAATAAAATCTACCTTGAACCAAAAACGAAAAAGAGAAATAAAACACAGAACCCACCAGTTCCACAGAGGAAAACCGTATCAGGGCACTTGCTCCAGTTGTAAACAATTCTGAAGTTGGTCAGTGGTGGGGAATCATCTCCCATTCAGCCAGCAGCCCCCACGCAACAAGCGTCCTCATTGCAAAGCTGGGGCACCGTGCCGAGGCATCTGTGAGTAAACGTGAGCTGAGCCCCAGGCCAGTTGCTGCTGAACTATTCCCACCCGTCCCAGGTAAAACACCTGAATATATACAAGGACTTGAAAGCCTAGAGGAAGGGCCATAGAGCCACACGAGTGACAGCATGCCGGCCGACTTGGTGCCTGCAGGCCAGCCAGGATGGTCCTGGCCCTGGGTGCTCTTCTGGAAGATTTCCATTTCCCTGCCTGAGATACCCGTCCTGTCCCTGCCCCCACTGCTTTTTTCCTTCCTCACCTCTGCCCAGGGAGAAATTCCAGCAGCAGGTATGGGTGACACATCCTCTTCTTCAGCAGGTGGCAGCCTGGCACCTGCTGCAGAAAGTCCAGCAGAGCCCCACTCACACTGGGCCACCCACAAAGCCGTGGCCTCTCACTCCCTCCCACCAGCCCAGCCCCGAGACTGCTGACAGGGCAGAGAAAATGGCGTCAGGCACGGCTGCAGGGGCTCTTGCTGCCTGGAGTGGTATTTATATTGATCTCAACCCAGGCACACCTGGGGAGGGCTGGCCGGCACGGTTAGGCTGCCCAGCTCAGCCAATCATCACCCCTCAGGGGCTCACAGTTGCAGAAAATGGAAATTGCTGAACCGGCCAGGTCCAAGGAACAGGTGTGGGCTCCTGAGAGTCAGGATAGACAAGGGGCTGCAGCTTTGGCTTGTTTTCTAATCATTTTATCTGGCCCATGAGTGGGAGACAACTTCAAGAAAACCCTCTCCTAATGAGAGGAACCCAGGAGTCAGGGAGAGGAGGGGTGGGTGGTGGTTGGAGACAGAGGCCTGGTGCCCCGGGTGCAGTGGAAGTCTCTGGAAGACCAGGTGGAGGGAGGCCGCACAGAGTGATGCCCAGGGTCACAGACCTGTCGCAGCTGCTGTTTGTTAGTTCAAGTCCTGCTCTGAGGTGCTGTGTCAGCTCTGAGCGACAGGTGAGCTGGGGGTGCTCTGCAATGAGGGCTATGTGCACGGTTCCTGTGTGCCCAGCCCTGCCACGGTACCTGCAAGGGTAGCTCTGTATCCTGGGAGGGGCCTGACCACGAGAGCCCCGTGGGCTGGGGTGGGGGTGGGGTACCTGCCCAGGTGAGCTCCATATTCTGGGATTGGTCTGACCACGAGAGCCCCATGGGCTGCTGGGGACCTGGTAAAGGATGTCAGGACAGTCAGTGAAGCCACCGAGGATATACCTCCAGTTGCTCCTAATTCCTACACCCTGCTGGTCATTCTACCAACCACCAGGACATGGTATTCTGTATTAGTCTTCAATGATGCCTTCTTTTGTATTCCATTAGTCCCAGAGTCACAAGAAATTTTGGCTTGTGAGTGGCAGGACTCAACATACAACTAAAACAATACTTCCGGGCCGTCTTGCCCCAAGGGTGCAAAAATTCCCACACCATTTTTGGGGAAACCTTAGCTAAAGACCTAAAAGTTCTACCTCTGGAAAAGGAAACCCTCCTTCAGTACGCAGACGACATTCTGATCGCCAGCCCTACTAAGGAGGCCTCTGAACTACCAAGCCAATAAAGGATAGAAGTTGTCCAAGAAAAAGCTCAAATATCACAGACTGCGGTGACCTGCCTGGGCTTCATTCTCACAGAAGGTCAGAGAAGCCCATCCCAGGAAAGGGAAGAAACCATTTTCGGCCTTACTCCTTTCTAAAACTAGAAGACAGCTTAGGGGTTCCTGGGGAGGCCAGGGTTTGCTGCTTCTGGATCCCTAACTGCAGTCTACTAGCTGGGCCATTATATGAAACACTGAAAGGAAAAGATGATGATCCTTTTGAATAGAATCCAGAAGTGGCCTTTCAAGAATGGAAAGAGCAGTCAATTCAGACCCTTGCCCTGGAACTCCCTAATTTAGCTAAACCCTTTGACCTTTACATTCCTGGTGAAAGGTGAATCGCCATTGGAGAATTAGTGCAAAAACTGGGACCACTTGAAATGGAACAATGCAAGAATGCCATCCAGGTAGGATAAACTATGGTCACCAAGGGGCTTGGCCCACTGCCGCATCTGGCCAAGATACTGGCAGTATCTAAAAACCTGGAAATCAGCAGCCCAAAAGGCCACCTCCCTCCTAAGGGAAAAGGACCCCACGTGGTGATCCTAACCACCAACCATGCCCTGAAGTTGCAGGGTTTGCTCCGTGGACACACCAACCTCGAGTGAGGAGGCCCTCCAACTCCAACATCCAGAGAGATAACCGGGGGCAACAGGACACCATGACGACTCGTGTGAACATCACTTGACCTGGAGTTTCTCTCATAAAACAACAAGAGTGTGTCCCAAAAGAGTAGACTACTGCTTGCAGGACTTACTGTACCCAGAGGGGAGCTAATAATCTTGGCGGGGGAACCGTATATCACACTGTCACCATAGAAAAGCCTACAGACACCGTGATGATGGTGGCCAATAAGACTGGCTGGACTCCTGTTTACTTCAAAAGGCTGTTGACTCAGTGGCCATCATGGTCCTTGATCACCACTGACCCTGGACTGTCTGGGAGTTGAGCGGGCAGGGCTCTGACACCTGGTGCTGTTTGTACGTTAATTCAGGGGCCTAATTGAAGAAAGCGCAGACTACTGGTCAGAGCATCTAGGCTGGCAGAAACGGTCAGCCTAAGGTGGCCGAACAAATGTGGGGCGGGGTGAAACCGGCCCCCACAGCGTCTCTGCACATCTCTTTCCTGGACCCTTAAAGGTCATTAGAATCTATAACGCTTCCAATGCTGGTGCTCAGGTGGACGAGCAGGGAGGCAGGGGGCCTGGGGACAATCAACGTCACCTGGAGGCTGCTGGGGAGAAGCTCTGACCCTCGCCCCTTGGTATGAGGGCTCCCAACTCAGCACTCAGCAGTTACAGAAGAAGGGTCTGCACCCTCAGCACTCCAAGAATGAGGAACGGGACAAAAGGCAGAGGAGGGGTTTGTCCCCAGCAAAGCCCATTAAAAATCCCTGGGAGATAAAAATAGAATCTGGGCAATAAAGTCAAGTCTAACCTTTTTTATCCTTTGTGCTTTGTCTAATTTCATGTGCTCCTAGGGTCCCGCATGCAGAGGTTCCACACCCGGCACTTCAGACCAGATTTCCTAGTGCAGAATGGCTGGGTCGACACCTCAGCTCCTGGGGCCCAGTGCAGACTCCGCGATATAGAGCCTGAGCTGCAGCCAACCCGGCCCTCGAGAGCTCCGCCCCCTCCCTCCCACTGACTCTGACAGGATCTCTACACAGCAGCCCAGCCCACAGCCCACGGGGTAGTGCATGCTCTCACCTCTCCATTCTCTGATCAAAATATAAAGTTTCCTTTGCTTGTGAACCAAACTCAGTCTCGATCTGTTGGCCCCAATGACACTGCGCAGGGGGACACTTGTTGAGGTCCACTCTGGAGGATCAGTAACAGAAATTGAGACTATTGTAACCTCAATGAACAGATGTGTGAGCCAAACTGTAGTTAACATAGAACAGTGTATAAGGCTCGGGTAAAATAAGATGTTTCTAACGTTTCCATTGGATATTTCCATCACTTTATTATAAGCAAGTTCAGTGAAAAGGTTTGTCTTATTTGTCAGGTCAATATTAGAGAAACGAAGTGATTTCTTTCCAAGGATGTACATCTAATAATCTTGGTTAAAGCTTCAATCTTGTTTTAAATGCTTTTCCATTGAAAATGATACCTCTCTTTCAGCTCCCCCATTTCTGAGAAGTATAAAATCTTATAATTTATTATTACCAAAGGGGAAAGGTGGGAGGAGGGATAAATTAACAGTTTGGGATTAACACATACACACTGCTATGTATAAAATAGATCATCAACAAGGAACTACTGTATAGCACAGGGAACTACACTCAACATTTTGCAATAACCTATAAGGGGAAATAATCTGAAAAAGAATAGATATTTTTATTGACATCATCTATCAATGACAGTTAAAGTGTAACCTAAGGGAAGCTGGTGGTGAGTGCTTCTGACCCTGAAGACTTCAATCATCTAAAGTTTGGACTCTGCCTACTTCCCAAGGCCCTTAATGAACATATGTGTAGCCGTAGCTTAAAAAATTCCCCAGTTTGGGTTTCGGGGAGACACTGATTTTGAAAAAGCCCTGGTGTTCTCCTTACATGAATGGGACTCTTCCTACTGCTAAAACATGTCTGTCACACCCAGAGGATGGTATACCGTCTGATCGGGAAGAGTTTGGAAAAGGCATCTCATCTCCTCATCTCCTGGTGCTCGGGTTCACCCCTCCAGCGTCTTTACTAACAGTCTCCCCACTTGGAGATGGCAGCACTGTCAACATCCTGTTGCGTACAGTTTGGAATTTGTCCAGAGGATGAAGCGGAAGGATGAGGAACAATGAGAGACAAGTCCTAGGTGTTCAGACAGGCACATGTCACTCTAATTTCCAATCAGGAAGACGAATTGACCAAAGGCTAGGGTTGCCCATGGAAACAGTATAGGGCTTGAGGAAATCCCGCTGCTTTGTGGCCAGTTCCCATAAACACAAGTTGAACAATGGAACTCAGGGACAGTAAAATTCACGAAACTGCAGAGTTGAAAATATCCATCACTGAAAAATGTCTTGAGGAAAGTCAGAGAAAAGGACTTGTAAGCAAGGGAGAATGGCAGGAAAGGGATTTGAGGAGGTAGAAAGGACTCACCATTAAGCACAAGAAAAGGAGCTGAACATTGCCAACATTGCAGTTGGCCAAAAAGGGTGTATGCGTTTTTTTCTGTATATATTCAAGAAAAGGGCATACACTTTTTTAGCCAACCAAACAGGTGGGCACTGGAAGTCAATACTACAAGAGATATCACTTCGCATCAGTCAGAAGAGCCATCCTCATAAAGCGTAAACAACAGAAATGCAGGACAGGGCAAGGAGAAGAGGGAGCCCTGTGAGACTTATAGTGGAAATATATATTGCCAACGGCCATTCTGGAGAAGTGTATTGTGTTTACTAAAGCATCTAAAAAATGAGCTACAGAGCATAGGGCACTTGCACTCATGGGCGTATATCTTGGGAAAAACAAAAATCGAGAGGACACAGGCACCCCAATGTTTACCCCCTCTCTGTTTAAAAGATCCTCGACTAGGATATAACTTAAATGTCCCTGGAGAGAAAAAATGGATAGAGATGTGGTACTTAGGTAGAGTGGAATATTATTCAGCCTGGAAATCAATGAAATATGGCCAGTTGTAACAACTCCGGAGGAGTTACGTATGATCATTCTAAGTGACATAATTCAAAAAGATAAAGACACATATCATAAGATATCACTTAAAGGTGGAATCCAAAATGGCTACACATGAAATAAATTACAAAACAAAAACATAGTCAAATATGTAGAAAACACGCATAAGGCTGCTAAACGGGAAAGGTGGGGAGGGGTGAGGCATCATCCAGGAGGTTGAAATTAGCAAAGATACCATTCCAAATACCAAACTGATAATCAACAAGGCCTACACAGTAGCTAAAAGAACTGCACTCAGCACACTCAAGTCACCGGAAAAGAATATATACGACTGGTAAGAATCTGAAAAAGAATTTACTGATGTCTCTCTGTACGTGAATCAAGTGGATGTACAGCAGCAAGAAACAGAGCTTTGAAAATCAGCTGTAACCAATATAGTAATAAATTGAAAAAAATAAACGACAGAGAGACAGAGAAAACCTCTTACAACTTTTCCTCAGGGCCGGTGATGCAACATGGATTGAACACATCTAGACCCACAGCAGGATGAGACATAAGGCTGGAAACTGTTTGCACTAAGAGAAATGTGAGGTTGGGTGAGGAAATGCACACCCTTTAAAGTAATACTACCTGGTACCCATTCAATGGGTCCCAAATCTGCAGGTTCAAAGGATCTTCCTACAGCTAAAACATGCATGGAAAACCCAGAGGACTGTACACCATGTGATCGGGAGATGTGTCTAAAATGCAGCTCATTTATCCTCTCCTGGTGCTCCTGTTCACCATTCCAGCCACGTTACTTAGAATCTCCCCACTTGGAGAATCAGCACATTTCAACTTCTGTTTCACACATTTTGCAAATTGTGAGGAGGATGAACAGGAAGAGGGGGAACCAATGAGAGAATAGTTGTAGGGGTTTGGACGGGCACATATCACTCTAATTTCCCATTAAGAATAAGAATTGAAAAAAGGCTCAGCCCGCCTCGCCCGAGCCAAAATAGGGCCTGAAGCAATCCTGCGGCTTTGAGGCCAGCTCACAAAAGAGCAACTTAAAAAATGGAGCTCAGGGTCACTGCAATTCACAAACCTGCAGAGTTATAAATGAAAACTAACGTCCAAAAATATGTTGAGGTAAGGCAAAGAAGAGGATCTGAATGCAAGACAGAATTGCAAGAAACAGATTTCAAGAGATAGATTGGACTCGTCTTTAAAGCACATGAAAAGCGGCAGAATTTCGACAATGATGCAGTTGGCCCAAAAGGGCGTATGCGTTTTTTCCTGATTATATCCAGGAAAAAACGCATACACACTTTATGGGCAACGAAGCAAGCAAGCAATGCAAATGTGCACAACAAAGAAGTCTCATTACCCACTGGTCAAAAGGGCCATCCTAAAAAATTGTAAAAACCAGAAATGCAGGACAGGCCATGGAGAACAGGGAGCCTTTATACGCTGATGGGCAGTGTGTGAACTGCCGAGAGCCACTCTGGAGAAGTGTATGGTGGTTCCTAAATCATCTAAAAAACAGAGCTACAGAGCATAGGACACTTCCAATCATGGGAGTATATCTAGGGAAGTCTAAAAATCAACAAGACACAAGCACACCACAGTTTAGGGCTACTCTGTTTACAAGAACCTCAACTTCAGTACACCTTAAATATCCCAGGAAAGAGAACAATGGATAAAGAAGATGTGGTACTTATGTACAATGGAATATCTCTTCACCATGAAATCAATGTAATAAGGCTAGTAGAAGGATAAAGAGTGGATTTAGGTCCGATAATACTACTTGAAATAAGTCAAACAGAAAAAGAAACATATCATAAGATATCACTTATAGAGGGAGGGTAAATATGGCTGCACAAGAAATGAATTACAGAACAGAACAGTGTCTCACATTTAGAAAACACACTTATTTCAGCTTAAGGGGAAAGGAGAGGTGGGGTGATGCATAAAACCAGAGTTTGAAATTAGCACAGATACCGTTCAATAAACCAAATAGATATTAGACAAGATCTACACCTTGCTCAATGAACTGGCCTCAACACACCCTATACACCACAGAGAAATATATCTGAGTAATAAGAATCTTAAAACCCATGTATTGATATATCTCCATAAGGGAATCAAGTGTGTGCAGAGCGGCACAAACACAGCAGTGAAAATGAGCTAAACCCCATTATAGAAATAAATTTTAAAAACAAAACACAGAAACAATGAAAGAGAGAAAAATTCTTACAAAATTCGCTCAGGGGCTGTGATGCAACCTGGATTGACCACATATAAACCCACAGCTGGATAAGACATAAGGCTGGACACTTGGGGCTGAGAGGATTGGTGAGCTTTGGTGAGCAACTGCCAAAAGTTTAATGCAATACTTCATGCTACTCATTCCAAGGGTCCCAACACTCCAGGTTGAAGGGAATCTTCCTACAGCTAAACCATGCTTGGGAAACCCAGCGACTGGTATACCATATGATCGGGAAAGGTTTCTAAAACGCACCTCATTTTTCCTCTCCTGGGGCTCCGGATCGATATTCCAGCTGCTTTACTAAAATATCCCCACATGGACAGTCAATGCCTTTAAGTTCTGGTATCGCAGTCTGCAGTTAGTGTGGAGGATGAATGGGAATAGGGGGAACCAGTGAGAAACTAGCTGTAGCGGTTTCAATGGGCACATGTCACTCTAATTTCATATCAGTAAGAAGAATAAACCAAAGGCACAGCAAGGTGCCCCAGAAGAACAATAGGGCCTGAAGGAATCCTGTGGTTATGAGGCAAGATCACAAAAATAAGAGCTGAAAAATGGAGTTAAGGGCCACTGCAATTCAAAACCTGCAGAGTTATGAAGGCCAACTATTTTCAAAAAATATATTGAGGTAAGGCTAAGAAGAGGCATTGAAAGCAAGGCAGAATTGCAGGAAACCGATTTCAGGAGGTAGACTGGAATTGCATTTAAAGCATAGGAAAAGAGGCAGAACGTCCACAATGATGCACTTGGCCAAAAAGGGCGTATGCATTTTTTCCTGAATATATTTAGGAAAAAAGGCAAACGCACTTTTTGGCGAACCAAGCAAGCTTGCAAAGGAAATCTGCACTGCAATGAAGTCTCACTTCCCCCCAGTCAAAAGTGACATCTGAAAAAAGTGTAAAATCCAGAAAGGCAGGACAGGCCATGGAGAACTGGGAGCCTTGTTATGCTGATGGGCGGGATGTAAATTGCCAAGAGCCACTCGGGTTAAGTGTATGGTGTTTCCTGAAACATCTAAAAAACAAAGCAACGGAGCCTAGGGCACTTCCACTTATGGTCCTATAGCTTAGGGAAATTAAAATCAAAAAGACACAGCCACCCCAAAGTTTGGGACGGCTCTGTTTACAAGAACCTCATTTACGGTACAAGTTCAATATCGCAGAAAGCGAAAAATGGATAAAGAAGTTGTGGTACTTACGTACAATGCAATATCACTCAGCAATGAAGTCTATGTCATCAGGCCCGTAGCAGTATAATGAATGGATTCAGGTATGATGATTCTAACTGAAATAAGTCACACAGAAAAAGAAACATCATAAGATATCACTAATACACGGAATGTAAACTTGGCTACACAGGAACTGGATTACAAATCAGAACAGGGTCTCAAATTTAGAAAACCAACTTATGCTTGCTTAAGCGAAAAGGTGAGTTGGGGTGCTGCATCAAACCAGAGATTGAAATGAGCACAGATAAAGTTCCTTAAGCCAAATATGGAATAGACAAGAGCTACTCCTTGCTCAACGAAATAGACTCAACACCCCATATTAAACGCCTAAGAATGTAACTGACTAGTAAATATCTTAAAACCTATGGATTGCTATGTCTCTGAAAGATAATCAAGAGTATGTACAGGGGCATAAACACAGCAGTGATAGGATTGGAGAGGTTCGGTGAGTAAATGAAGACCCTTTGAAGTCATATTGCATGGTACCCATTCCACAGGTCTCAACTCTCCAGGTTTAAGGGATTCTTCCTTCAGCTAAAACAGGCATGTACAACCCAGAGTATGTTCAACCGTGTGATCGGGAGACGTGTTCCAATATGTCTCAGTTCTCGTCCCCTGGTACTCGGGTGCAACATTCCAGACGCTTTACTAACACTCTCCCGACTTGGAAAGTCAGTGCCTTTAACCTCCTGTTTGGCCCATTTGCAATTTCTGTGGAAGATGAACAGGAATAGGGAGAACCAATGACAGACTAGCTGGAGGTGTCTGGACGGGCAAATTTAACTCTCATTTCCCACCAGGAAGAGGAATTAACCAAAGGCTCAGCGTGCCGTGCCGGAACCAGATTAGGGCCTGAAGCAATCCTGTGGTGTTGCGGCCAGCTCACAAGAAAGCGAGTTGAAGAAAGGAGCTCAGGGGCAGTGTAATTCACAAACCTGCAGAGTTATAAATGACAGCTATCGTCCAAAAATATACTGAAGTAAGGCTGCCAAGAGGACTTGAAAGCGGGGCAGAATTGCAGGAAACCGATTTCAGGAGGTAGACTGGAATTGCATTTAAAGCATAGGAAAAGAGGCAGAACGTCCACAATGATGCACTTGGCCAAAAAGGGCGTATGCGTTTTTTCCTGAATATATTCACGAAAAAACGCATACGCCCTTTTTGGTCAACCAAGCAAGCTTGCAAAGGAAATCTGCACTACAATGAAGTCTCACTTCCCCCCGGTCAAAAGGGCCACCTGAAAAAAGTGTAAAATCCAGAAAGGCAGGACAGGCCATGGAGAACTGGGAGCCTTGTTATGCTGATGGGCGGTATGTAAATTTCCAACAGCCACTTGGGAGAAGTGTATGGTGTTTCCTTAAACATCTAAAGAACAAAGCAACAGAGCCTAGGGCACTTCCACTTATGGTCCTATAGCTTAGGGAAATTCAAATCAAAAAGACACAGCCACCCCAAAGTTTGGGACGGCTCTGTTTACAAGAACCTCGTTTATGGTACAAGTTCAATAGCGCAGAAAGTGAAATATGGATAAAGAAGTTGTGGTACTTAAATATAATTCAATATCACTCAGCAATGAAATCTATGTCATCAGGCCCATAGCAGCATAATGAGTGGATTCAGGTATGATGATTCTAACTGAAATAAGTCACACAGAAAAAGAAACATCATAAGATATCACTAATACACGGAATGTAAACTTGGCCACACAGGAACTGGATTACAAATCAGAACAGGGTCTCAAATTTAGGAAACCAACTTATGCTTGCTTAAGCGAAAAGGTGAGTTGGGGTGCTGCATCAAACCAGAGATTGAAATGAGCACAGATAAAGTTCCTTAAGCCAAATATGGAATAGACAAGAACTACTCCTTGCTCAACGAAATGGACTCAACACCCCATATTAAACGCCTAAGAATGTACCTGACTAGTAAGTATCTTAAAACCTATGGATAGCTATGTCTCTGAAAGAAAATCAAGCGTGTGTACAGGGGCATAAACGCAGCAGTGATAGGATTGGAGAGGTTCGGTGAGCAAATGAAGACCCTTTGAAGTCATATTGCATGGTACCCATTCCACGGGTCTCAACTCTCCAGGTTTAAGGGATTCTTCCTTCAGCTAAAACATGCACGTGGAACCCAGAGTATGATCAACCATGGGATCGGGAGACGTGTTCCAATATGTCTCAGTTCTCGTCCCCTGGTACTTGGGTGCAACATTCCAGACGCTTTACTAACACTCTCCCGACTTGGAGAGTCAGTGCCTTTAACCTCCTGTTTGGCCCAGTTTGCAATTTCTGCGGAAGATGAACAGGAATAGGGAGAGCCGAAGAGAGACTAGCTGGAGGTGTCTAGACGGGCAAATTTAACTCTCATTTCCCACCAGGAAGAGGAATTAACCAAAGGCTCAGCGTGCCGTGCCGGAACCAGATTAGGGCCTGAAGCAATCCTGCGGTGTTGCGGCCAGCTCACAAGAAAGCGAGTTGAAGAAAGGAGCTCAGGGGCAGTGTAATTCACAAACCTGCAGAGTTATAAATGACAGCTATCGTCCAAAAATATACTGAAGTAAGGCTGCCAAGAGGACTTGAAAGCGGGGCAGAATTGCAGGAAACCGATTTCAGGAGGTAGACTGGAATTGCATTTAAAGCATAGGAAAAGAGGCAGAACGTCCACAATGATGCACTTGGCCAAAAAGGGCGTATGCGTTTTTTCCTGAATATATTCACGAAAAAACGCATACGCCCTTTTTGGCCAACCAAGCAAGCTTGCAAAGGAAATCTGCACTACAATGAAGTCTCACTTCCCCAAGGTCAAAAGGGCCACCTGAAGAAAGTGTAAAATCCAGAAAGGCAGGACAGGCCATGGAGAACTGGGAGCCTTGTTATGCTGATGGGCGGGACGTAAATTGCCAACAGCCACTCGGGAGAGGTGTATGGTGTTTCCTGAAACATCTAAAAAACAAGCAACAGAGCCTAGGGCACTTCCACTTATGGTGCTGTAGCTTAGGGAAAGTAAAATCAAAAAGACACAACCACCCCAAAGTTTGGGACAGCTCTCTTAACAAGAACCTCATTTACGGTACAAGTTCAATATCGCAGAAAGTGAAAAATGGATAAAGAAGTTGTGGTACTTACGTACAATGCAATATCACTCAGCAATGAAATCTATGTCATCAGGCCCGTAGCAGCATAATGAGTGGATTCAGGTCTGATGATTCTAACTGAAATAAGTCACACAGAAAAAGAAACATCATAAGATATCACTAATACACGGAATGTGAACTTGGCTACACATGAATTGAATTATAAAACAGAACAGGGTCTCAAGTTTAGAAAAGCAACTTATGCTTTTTTAAGGGGGAAGGTGAGTTGGGGTGCTGCATAAAACCAGAGTTTGACATTAGCACAGATACTGTTCCATAAGCCAAATGTGTAATAGACAAGACCTACCCCTTGCTCAACAAAATGGACTCAACAATGAGGTATCACCTCACACCTGATAGAATGGGCATCATCAGAAAATCTACAAACAATAAATGCTGGAAAGGGTGTGGAGAAAAGGAACCCTCTTCCACTATTGTTGGGAATATAAATTGTTACATTCACTATGGAGAACAATATGGAGTTTCTTAAGAAACTAACAATAGAATTACCATATGATACAGCAATCCCAGTACTGGACATATACCCAGACAAAACCATAAATCAAAAAGAGACATTCACCGCAATGTTC
The DNA here is from genome assembly GCF_964270905.1 of Leucopleurus acutus. Classification (NCBI taxonomy): domain Eukaryota; kingdom Metazoa; phylum Chordata; class Mammalia; order Artiodactyla; family Delphinidae; genus Leucopleurus; species Leucopleurus acutus. The sequence goes on along the minus strand of NW_028138646.1, from coordinate 573 downwards.
ATTGCATCACTATTTACAATATCGAGGTAATGGAAGCAACCTAAATGCCCACAGACAGACGAATGCATAAAGCTGTGGTACGTATATAAAATGGAATATTACTAAGCCATGAAAAGGAATGAAATTGGGTCATTTGTAGAGACGTCGATGGATCTAGAGACTGTCATACAGAGTGAAGTAAGTCAGAAAGAGAAAAACAAATCTTGTATATTCATGCATATATGTGGAACCTAGAAAAACCGTACAGATTAACCATTTTGCAAGGCATAAATAGAGCAACAGATGTAGACAACAAATGTATGGACAACAAGGGGGGAAAGCTGTTGGGGGGGTGGTGGTGGGAGGAGTTGAGAGACTGGGATTGGCATGTATACATTTATATGTATAAAATAGATAACCAATAAGAACCTGCTGTATAAAAATATAAAATAAAATTCACAATTGAAAAGAAATAAAATTTAAAAAATAAAACAGAAAAAACAATTATTCCCTTCACATACATGTATTTATATGAATAAATTATTTCCATGCTTATATCTGTAAATACAAAAAAGAGGAATAAAATCTACCTTG